>NC_090989.1:40004015-40307045 GCF_041146395.1 Eulemur rufifrons
TCTGACATATTGTCTTTAATATGTAAATTAACTCCATCTCCTTTTAATATAATATGAGTGAAAATAGGGATTTATGTTCTTATAAATATTGATAGATTTAGAAATCATTATTAAGCTCCCCTTTACCTTTCAGCTAGAAAGTATACATTAATGTATATTATATATATGTATTTTACAAGTTACTGAGTATGTCTATTCAATTAGGTATTCTAGAACTGCAGAAATTCAAGAAACAGTTGGGTCCAATTTGGTCTAACTGAGGTGAATTTGAGCCAAAACTCCATTGATCACTTGACCTCCATAAGGCCCTACTCTTAACTGGTAGACTACCGTAACATTTTGGCTCTCCAAGACTTAGTGTCAGTTCAGAACTGGTGCACAGTAATGCTCTAAATGTTTATTTCCCTTTTTACAATGTGCAGTCATCCTGGTAAATGGTGATAGGTCCCTTTGGAGGCTGGGAAAAAGATTAACAGTATAAACTTTTGTCATTGTAGTGAAATCCTTCCTCAAGGGGATACAGGCCCCTTCATTCAAGGGGTTCTGAATATGCACTAATATTCACCTATAGCAACTTTTTAATTTCCTTAAGCTAATATATAGAGATTTAGCAATTTTTTAACTTTCTTGGAGTGTTAAATAGCCATTTACCTGCTAATAAAGATTTTAATTTTTCCCGAGGTCTTAATGCTCTTTCAGCACACAAAATTATGCACACTTCTTCTTGAACATGTGCATTTCTCTTAGTTAGATCCAAATAAGTAAATGTTGGAACATAGAATACACACACACATGCACACACACAAATATAATGTTTCCTATATGTGTGTGCATATATGTGTGTGCGTGTATATTCTCCTATTTTGCATCCAAATTGCATCACCACCAACACTGTGAAAAAACAAATTTTTTTGCCATTGAGATCATTGACAGAAAAATGGGAAACAGGAAATACAGAGGAGTGACATTCTCAGTAGTGTAATGTTCTCTGCTCATGAAAAATCTAGTCCTCCCAAGACAACAAGCATACAACTTTCTGTTTGATAGGAGAGGGAGTTCATTTCTTTCATCACCCTGCCATATTTGAAAGGAAACTCAAGAAAACTGCTTTGCCCATTTTGTAATTGGGTTATTTGTCTTTTTATTGCTGAGTTGTAAGAGTACTATAAATATGCTTTATGAATCCTTTTTCAGATATTTGGTTTGCAAATATATTCTTCTATTCTTTGGCTAGTCTTTTCATTTTCTTTGTAGTGTCCTTTAAAGCACAAAAGTTTTCATTTTGATGAAATTATCTTCTTTTTTAAATTTTTTAATTTTTTTTTTTTGCTTGTGCTTCTGGTGCCATATCATAAGGAAGAATTCTCTAATCCAGTATCACAAAGATTTATGTCTATATTTTCTTCTATGAGTTTTACAGTTTTAGCTCTTACATTTAGAATTTGATTCCATTTGAGTTAATTTTTATATATGATGTGAATTAGAGGGGCAAATTTATTTTTGCATCCAGAAATACAGTTGTCAAGTACATTTTGTTGAATTCCCCCAAATGAATTTTCCCTCAATGTTGAATTCCCTCCAATGAATTTCCTCCAATGTTGACTTCCACCCAATGAATTTTCTTAGTACTGTTCTCAAAAATCAATTGACCATAAATGTGAGAGTTTTATCTGGACTCCCAATTCTATTTCATTGATTTGTGTCTATCCATACAAGAATACTATATAGTTTTGATTACTATAACTATTTATTATGTTTTGAATTGAGAAAATGTATCTTCCAACTTTGTTGTTCTTTTTCAAGACTTATATGACTATTCTGGTTCCCTTATCAGTGCTGCTGGTGTAGTGGTATCATGCAAGATTCCCATTTCCATATAAATTTTAGAATCAGCTTATCAATTTCTTCAAAGGAGTCAGCTAAATTTTGATAGGAATTGTGTTGAATAGATGGATCAATTTGTGTTGTGCTGCCATCTTAACAAAATTAAGAATTTCAGTTCATGAACACTGGATATTATATTCCTTGATTTCCAGATGATAAACCAACTTTCATTCCTGGTATAGTTTCCACTTGGTCATAGTATATAGTCTTCTTGATATGTTACTCAATTTGATTTTGCCATTATTTTGTTGGATATTTGTGAATCTATATTTATAAGGAATATATATGTGTGGTTTCCTTGTGGTGTATTTGTGTACTTTTGGTGTTAGGGTAATATTTGTCTCAGAACAAGTTGAGAAGTATTTCTCCCTCTTTTATTTTTCAAATTGTTTCAGAAGAATTCGTGCTAATTATCATTTAAATGTTTAGTAGGATCCCCTAGTGGAGTCATAATATTGGATTATCCCTTCTGAAGAGCTTTTTGGTTAATAATTCAATTTCTTTTTCTATTATAGATCTATCAATATTTTCTCTTTCTTCTTGAGTTACTTTCTGTAGTTTGTGTCTTTCTAGGATCTTGTTCATTTCATCTGCATTACCTAATGTATCAGCATACAATTGTAAATAGTATTTCCTTAAAATTATTTTTATCTCTAAAAGGTTAGTAGTGCAAGTCCTTTTTTCATTCCTGATTTTAGTAATTTGGATTTTCTTTTTTTTTTTTTTTCACTTGATCAGTCATGCTAAAATTTGTTAGTTTTGTTAATCTTATAAAGGAACCAACTTTTGGTTGCATTGGTTTTCTCCATTGTTTTCCAGTTACAGCTGTAAATTTTTGTCTCAGTTTTGCTATAGCTGCAACCTATAAATTTGATATATTGTGTATTCATTTTAATTCACATTAAAGTATTTTCTAGTATTTTCTAATTTCTCTTGTGATTCTTCTTTGACCTATTTGTTACTTAAATGCATATTGCTTAATTTTCACATATTTGTTAATTCCCAAATTCCCTTCTGTTGTTGATTTCTGATCTCATTCAGTTGTGATCAGAGAACACATTGATTTCAATCTTTTTAAATACCTTGAGGCTTCTTATATGGCCTTAGTTATGATGTATATTGAAGACATATTCTCCATGTACATTTGAGAAGAATGTATTGTAGTGTCAGAGTGTTGTATAGATGTCTCTGTTACTTATAGTTTATAGGATTGTTCCAATCTTTTATTTTCTTGTTAATTTTCTATCTACTTATTGTATCCATTATCAAAGTGGGTTTTTGATGGTGACAGCTGTATTTAATTGTTTATTTTTCTCTCAATTATGTCAGCTTTTGCTTCACATATTTTCTAGCATTGTTTATAGACACAAATATGTTTATAATTGTGATAGCTTCCTGGACTGACCCTTTTATTACTATAAAATGTTCTCTTTATCTCTAGTAACTATTGTTGTTTTAAAATTATTTTTTGATTAGTATAACCACTTCAAATTTCTTTTGCTTATTGTTGGCATGCTATGTATTTTTTTCTATCCCTTTAGTTTTAATCTATTTGTGTCTTTAAGTCTAAAGTGTTTCCCTTATAGATAACACATAGTTGAATCATGTTTGTTTTGTTTTGTTTTTAATCCTTTCTGCCAATCTTTGCCAATCTCTGTTTGAAGTGTTTAGTTCATTTACATTAATTGTAATTACTATACTAAACTAATAAATTCTATCTTATAACTATCATTTTGTTTCTTTTCCTTCCTATATGTCTATATCTTTTTTCCTCTGTTCTTCTATTACAGTATGTCTATATGTGTGTGTGTGTGAAATGAATATTTTTATATCTAGGTAATATATATATAATTCTATTGCTTTAATTTCTTTTACTATCTTATTTGAATTATTTGCTTAGTGTTGCCTTATTGATTTCAATCAACATTTCAATTTATAATAGTGTAATTCAGACTAATGCCATTTAAGTTTGTCTATGAAATAGTTTCTCGGCCGGGCGCGGTGGCTCACGCCTGTAATCCTAGCACTCTGGGAGGCCGAGGCGGGTGGATTGCTCAAGGTCAGGAGTTCGAGACCAGCCTGAGCGAGACCCCGTCTCTACTAAAAAAATAGAAAGACATTATATGGACACCTAAAAATCTATATAGAAAAAATTAGCCGGGCATAGTGGCGCATGCCTGTAGTCCCAGCTACTCGGGAGGCTGAGGCAGTAGGATCGCTTAAGCCCAGGAGTTTGAGGTTGCTGTGAGCTAAGCTGACGCCACGGCACTCACTCTAGCCTGGGCAACAAAGTGAGACTCTGTCTCAACAAAAAAAAAAAAAAAAAAAAAAAAAAAATAGTTTCTCATATATAGCCTCATTCCCTCCCCTTTTCTGCTATTATAATCATGCCAATTATGTCAATATAAAGTATATTATTAACAGAGATTTATAATTACTGCTTTATGGAGTTGTCTTCTTAAATTAGATAAAAGAAAAAAGTAGCTCTAAAAATACATTTATATGTACTTCATAGTTATCTATGTATTTACCTATAACAGTATTCTTCATTTCTTCATGCAAATTGGAGTTACTGTGTAGCAGCCTTTAAATTCTTACTGAAGAACTCTCTTTAGTATTTCTTGTAGGGCAAATCTGTTACCATCAAATATCCTTGTTTTTGTTTATCTAGGAATGTCTTTATTTCTCCATTTCTTCTTTTCTGTAGAGTAGTTTTCCTGGATTTAGAATTTTGGGTTTACTTTTTTTCTTAACAAAAAAAGAATTGAAATAGAAAGTAACATAAAGAATATTAGAAAACATTATGGTCAAAATTTAGTGATAACAATAATCTACACATTATCAAATTCAATAATTTTCAAGTAGAATAAATTCAATGAGATCTGCACTTAGACATATCATAATCAAACTGTTGAACCTACATTTACATTGGGCATATTCTGATGTACTTGATAGCAAAACAAACAAACAAACAATTTTTGCCATTGTTTTTTTTTTTTTTTTTTTGCTATTCATTGTGGCTTTATTTACAACATGGATACGTAATGACCTAATGAGATTTAGGAGCTGAGAGTCTGAAGCAGAAAGATGTGGCCCGATTGGGATCACTCATATGGAATGAGGGGAAAGGAGCAGCACAGAAGGCAGAGTGTGCAGGCTGACCTACGACTTAGCTGGCTGTTCAGCTGAGTAATGTCAAGCTCATCCTGCAGGCCATGGGGAGCCACTGACGGGTTTATGCAGGTTTGGTGTAGTTAAGTGTTGATTACTGGGTACTAGAGGGGCATGAGAGCAGAGGTGAGGAGGCCAGTCTTGGCTGGGCAGTTATCATATGAGGAATTTTCTATGAACAACTATAAGAAGAGACATGGGAGAACAAGAGGGAATAGCGTTCACAAAATGTTATGAGAGATATATCCTACTATCTGTTTATAGATAGTAGAGGTGAAATATCATCTTACCAAGTACTATTAAGAATATGGTCTCAATAAACTAAAATATCTCTAGTCTTAAAGTGGTCAATCAAAATGTATATATCTACATTTTTCTGTAGCACTTGAAACTCAGTCTGATCAAAACTGAACTCATAATTTTTTCTCATTAACACATTCTTCCTCCTTTTCTCCAGGAAATCTCTTCTGAAACTTCTATTATCCCTCACTTCACACATCAGAAAGTTTAGTCTTACGGAAGTTAACTACATCCAGGTCACTCATAGTAAGTGATAAGACTAAAATCGAAGTCCATCTGATTCTAAATATAATATTCTTTCTACTACCTAATTAAGTTATGGAGTGAACCTACTATCTTTTTTTTTTTTTTTTTTTTTTTTTTTTAAATTTAACAGCGTTTAATTGAGCACAGAACTACTGGAGAATTTTTGCCATTGTTATTATTGTTTTATGGAAGAAAAGACTTCTAGAGGTGCTCAGTATATGAGCCTCTATTCATTTATTTTTCATTATTTTTTCTTTCTGTTTCTCCTATCAAATAATATCACTTGATCCATTTTTGTGTTTACTGATTCTTTCTTCTGCCAGCTCAAATCTACAGTTAAATCTAGTGAATATTGTATTCCAGTTATTTTACTTTCAACTACAAAATTTCTATTTTTTATTTTTATCTCTATTGATATTCTCTGATGAGACATCACTCTCATAATTTTTATTTTGTTCTTTACATATGGTTTCCTTTAATTATTTGAAATGAATTTAAATTAGCTATTTAAAATTACTGTCAAGTAAATCTAACATCTGGACTTTTGCAAAGATAGTTCCTATTTAGTGTTTGTTTTTTTCCTGTATATGTGCTATACTTTGTTTCTTTGTGCAAATCATACGTATTTATTGAAATCTAGACATTTTAAATAATATAATGTGCTAACTCTGGAAATAAGATCTCCCCTAGTTCTTTCATTTTTGCTCATTGTTTTGCTGTTGTTTGTTTCATGATTTCCCTGAACTAATTCTGTAAAATCAGTGTTCTTTTTTACTTATATGAGTCCATTGAAGTCTCTGCTTGGCTGGCTTGTGATCAACCAATGACAGTACAGAGATTTCACTAAATGTCTGGACCCTATAAGCATCTAGCCTTTGCTGAAAGGCTCTGGGTTTTTGGAGAACATGCATTCAATGCTTAGGTAAACAGTTTATGACTTAGCATTCACTTTCTGTTCGCTAGAGCCTTAAGGTTAGCAAATTGTGAAAAATTAGGGCCTTCTCAGGTCTTTCCTTGGCATGTGCACAGCCCTGGGCCTCTATGCAGCCCTTCCCATGTGGTGCACAGTTTTCTAGATTTTCAGGAATATAATTTTGCCCTTAGAGCTCAGCTTTTTCTTTACATGTTTGGGTCATCTCATATCCTAGCTTTTCCTTCTAAATGTTTTGGTCAATGTGTTGTTTTCCCCATCTGATATTGCTGCCTTAGTCAGCTACAGTTTTTAAAAATTGTAGCTTAATATTTTTGATGTGTTGACCAAAATCCCCCAGGGTGAAGGCTAATCTTACTGGATCAACACTGAGTCATATCAAATAAAGCTAAGCTTTGCAAGTAGAATTTTCCAGGGAACTGCAACACAGATCAAATAATGACAGTTATGTGGGAATGGGACTTTGGAGGAGTTCCAACCCTCTTCTGTTCTCTCCAGTGGCTGCTAAGATGCTAGTTTTTTTCTGCAATTGTGAGGTTGTAGGTTTTTAAGGCTACTATGGAACTGGAGAGGGGCTGGGAACAGGGAAAGTTACAATGGCACAAAGTTTGCTATTCTCTGAGGTTCAGCCATCCTCCTGAATAAATGTTCCCTGGATTATAGAAGCCTTTATTTAAATTCTAGAGTTCTGAAAAGTTGATATTGACAATTTTGGCCATTGTTATCGTTGTTTTATGGAGGAATGGACTTCTAGAGGTCCTTAGTCTTTCATTCTAGCTGATGTCCTCCACATGCATTTTAAACAATGATCAGTATCAGTGGTGGTAATCAACAAAAAGAACAAATCAACCTTGCCAGATAGTCGTGTGAGGTATTATTTTGCACTTCTACCTCCTAATTGGCCAACCCCTTATGCATTATTGCAAGGCAGAAGCAGGGCCATGAAAGAAACCAGAATCCTTCTTCTTTGCAATGCTGGACGTCCAACTGTAGCCTGCGAGAAGGACTGAGGACAGCTTCAATTTGATTTTAAACAATAAATTAAAAAAATAAATGTGATCAGGTCTTCATTTTTAAAAATTTATTGGCTATTTTATTACATTTACTCCTTATATATGCAGTTTAGAATTAGGGTGTCAAATTCCATGAAAATTCCTATTATGGTTTTGATTGAGGTGCTCTGAATTGATAGATGAATTTGGTGAGAGTTAATCTATTTACAATAGTAAGATTTTATATCTATGAGTATTGTATATCTATGAGTATTGTATATCTCTGCATTTATACAGTTCTTAAATGGTTCTTAGTAAACTTTTATAATGATACTTATAAATTTCTTAAGTACATGTTTTTACATTTAGTTGAAGACCTGTACAGTTATATCTGTTGTGAATAATATTTTTAAAATGTACTATATGTTAAATTGATCATTAGTGTTGACTCTTGTTTGTTGATTTATTGTCTATTAGCTCTATTAGATGCTGATTTAATAGGTGTCAATTTTCTGAGTTTCATTATAAATGCTAATACATTTTTTCAGTTCTCCTTAGACTTAATTACATTATTACATTTTCTTTAATCAATGATAGCTTTGCCACTTCCTTTAAAATCTTTATGACTCATATTTACACTTGGGATTTAATACAATGTTAACAAATTGTGGTGACATTGGCATCCTTTCCTTATTTCTTATTGTAAAGTTTTATTGTTCAGAATTATTGTTACTTCTTGTGTATAATTTTTATCAGGCCTAGGGAGTGTCTTCATATTAAAAAAACTTTACATAACTGAACGTCAAACTTTGTCTTTTTCAGTGTCTATAATGATACTTCTCTTTTGATCTGTAATGTAATTACATAGGTTATTATTTAATTTAATACTATTTAATTTATTAATATAATAAATATAATTATTTTCTAAATTTTGAATTCCAGAAAAAAATTTGTTGTTTCTTTAAATATAATACTGAATATGATGTGCTAATAGGTTAAGAATTTTTGCATTTTTATATGTAAAGTGAGAATTGTCTGCAATGCCATTTCGTTGTGCTGTACTTTTTTATATTAGTGCTGATTAACATCTTAACAGAGTGTCACTTTCCCAAACCTTTATTCATCTTTGAAGAATAAACTCTCCAGATTTCTCATTTCTAACAAATTATGGATTGTAGATAATATCATAATATTAAACTAAGAGATCTAAATTGTGCTTTTCAAAATCATTCATATGAATTGACATATTCATTTCAAGTTAATATTCAATGTCATTTATCTTAATGTAGAGATCCATTTCTACTGTTCTAGTATGTAGTCAGTCATTACATCTCTTGGATTTTTACAATATAATACCTTTCATAAATAGTTCATGTGGCATTAATTGAGGCTTCTTTTTTGTGTTACAAACAACATGACTTTTGTTTCAACCTGTATGATACTGTGCAGGACGTGCAAAAGGGGATGATGACAGTTCCTTTCCTCTTCTGTGCTTTTTATTCTGAGATAAATTTTATTATTGTGTTTGCTCAGTTTCCATAGCACTGACAAACTTACTTATACCTAAGATATGTGAGTTACATAGCTAGTTTATATAAGTTACATTCTTTAAAAGAGAAGATAAGCAGAAATTGTATTTGTAGCACATAAATTCTAACTACTTAATCCAAGAATCACTTTCTTCTCTGGAAAATGAATCACAAGAACATTCAACACTGCCATAAAAAATTCAAAAACTTTGTAAAATATTTGTTCAATATCTCTTATTATATGTATGACAATAGTGGCTTATGTATCTAGCTTTAACTACCACCTCTACCCTCAGCTCAAGGAACTCCCAAAATGGCTTCCATTTTACTACAGTGGGATATGGAGGTGATTCTTGCTCTCTCCCCCAAAAATATGATAGAAAGTAAATTAAATTAGCAGCCAGTGTATCTGATTAGTCCTCTATTTTTATCACTAAACGTTTTGAGACATTGAGCAAGTTGCATTTCCATCTCTGCAAATACTCCTTTCATGTAAAATGAGAGAATTGAAACAGGTCCACTCCGTATCTAGAATCCTGTGATACTGTGTTGGTTAGAGACATAGCATTTAAGTGTTAGATGACAGCATAAAAGTGGAAGTTTAACCTTCATCCTAGAAACACATTTGATGTTGAAATTAGCTGATATATTTTTGAAAGAGCTTAGCTTTGATCTAGTACATAGATCATGATGTGCTTTAAATAGAATTTAAACATAAAGCAACAGTCTGAAGGGAGAATTACTGTTAGGTCCAATTTTTTTAAAAAGGGCTTATATTGCAATTTTATCCTTAATTAACTAGGGACTCAAAGTCCTTACGAAATGTTTATTTGTCCTTACATTTGTTTATTTGTTTTATTCCAAAGAAGGTCTTACACAGAGTTTGAACTAATAGTTGTAATAGAGTATAGTTAACAGTTCAAGCTTTAATTTATCACAAATAACATACTTTTTTTTTATTTCAGCATATTATGGGGTACAAAAGTTTAGGCTACATATATTGCCCTTGCCCCCCGCCCCCCGCTGAATCAGAGCTTCAAGCGTGTCCATTCCCTAGAGGGTGTGCATCACACTCATTATGTATGTATACTTTTTAAATAGTTATGAAACACATTGTTAAATACTTAAATGTTTTGAAACTAAGTTTAAAATTTGTGGTTTGCTTTAATTATGAATTGTTTCTTTAAAATTATAATGGAAATCAATGTAAATACAAGATTCACTGGCCAAAAATTAGATTCATTTTCAATGTGGATTTTCTCTATTTGTTAATCTGCAGTGTGGTGATAAACTTCCCATTGGCTTGTATTTATCTTTTTTTTTCTCTTATATTTCTATAGACATTGGGCATAATTATTTATATCTTGTACTTAACTTCAGTTAAAATGGAAAAAGTAAAATGTCCAATAACTACTTGAAAACATTGATCTAAGGTTTAGAATGAAAAAAGATTGTTTAAAATGGTAGTTGCAAGGCCTCTGATTTTTTAACTCTCATGGTGCAAAATTAAGATAAATTCTTTATATCTTTCAGAAAATTATTTGGCTCAGAAATAAAACATCAATAGACAATGAACAAAATAATCCATAAGCAGATGCTATCTAAGTAATTTGCTATGGTTTGAATGAGTTCCTCAAAGTTCATGTGTTGGAAACACACCTAACAGTGTTGTGAAGTGGGACCTTTAAGATGTGATTACGTCATGAGGGCTCTGTCATCATGAATGGATTAATGACATTATTGTGGGAGTGGGTTCCTGATAAAAGGATGAGTTCGGCCTCCTTCCTCCTCTCTCCTGCATATTCTCTTTTGCCCTTCCATCATAAGATGATGCAGCAAGAAGGCTCTCATAAGATGTGTGCTTTCAATCTTGGACTTCCTAATCTCCAGAACAGTGAGCCAAATAAATTTATTATAAATTACTCAGTTTTAGGTATTCTGTTATAGCAGCACAAAAACAGGCTAAGAGATAACTCATTACCTAAATTGGACTCCCCCAATATACCTAGGCTCTGTAAGTATTCTTTGTATTGTAATCATTCACCTATGTACAGGTTATAACTTCCTGAAACTATGAAGAGTAGCCAAGCAAAGAAATTGACTTAAAAAGTATGTTGTAGGCTGATCACAATGTTTAACACCTGTAATCCCAGCACTTTGGATGGCTAAGGTGGGAGTAACACTTGAAGCTAGGAGTTTAGGACCAGCCTGAGCAGCATAAAAGGACCTATTCTCTAAAAAAAAATGCAAAAATCAGCCAGGCATGGTTGCACACACATACAGTCCCAGTTACTCATGAGGCTGAGACAGGAAGATGGCCTGAGCCTGAAAGGTTGAGGTTACAGTGAGCTAAATGACAACACTGCACTCCAGCCTGGGCAATAGAGTGAGACCTTGTCTCAAAAAAAAAAAAAAGAAAAAGAAAAAGTGTACTGTAATTTGCACCTAACAGCACAGAAGAGTACCCAAAGAAGAGAAACATAAGGAAAATATATGTTTTTGGGGAGTTGAATTCTCTGGGAAAGAGTCCTTAAACCCTCCAAAAAAGTTGTAAAACATGACAGGAATAAAGCCTTTTGTCAATAGAGAAAGTTATAAATGGAGGGATCAAAGTTTTTTTTTCTTTTTTTTCCTTCCTGACCCATGAGTATATAATCTAGTCTCAGTTTTGTTCTCAAACCATACCAATGGTTTTAATCAAAATTCACTTAAAAGTGGTTATTTAAAAACAAACTTTTGAATGATGTATTGTGCATTTTAAATGGTCTCACCTATCATCATTCAAGAAAATGTATATATTTATATTTTTTGTCCCATTAAACACTCTAAGTTTTTGTCTTCTCCAGCCAGAAGTTTCACTGGAATGATGGTTAAGAAGAAAACAGATGCCCAGAATGAATACATTACAACATGTTGCACAATAGTGATAGTCAAGCCATAAAGCAAATAAGTGATAGACTCACGTGCTGTATTGTGAATCCATTTTATATTCTATCTAGACTCTAAAGTACATGTAAACTGAAAATAAGTTATAAAAATTTAAAATGGTTAAAAATACAAGGGGAAATAAGATACATATGACCACATAAAATAAATGAATTAAACTCTAAAATATGTTAATTTAACTTATGATGAAAGTTAGAAAGAACACACGATTAAAAACTATGTGAGAAAGAATTTTGGATACAACAGATTCTCCATGCCAGTTATTACAATTTATTTAAATCAATTGACTTTATTCATTCAAAATTACTCTTGCAATTGATAGTTAATTATAAATGTTATATTTATATATGTAATTAAAATTATTTTCTTAATCAAGGAATTAAAAATATGTTCACCTGCATTGTACATGTATCTTAACATTACATAACTGCTGAATTACCTATACAGCCTGGTATTTGAAAAAAGTGGAATTTACTTTCAATTGTACAAAAAAGAGGTACATTATTACACATATATCACTTTATTGTGGTAATATAGCCCCAGATATTTTATTTACTGTTCTCTCAATAGCAGAGTGGAATTTTTAGAAACTGGAATCCAGGTAACATACTTGTGGATTTTAAATTGAGGTGACTTCGTTAAAATAACGATTAGATCATATTAATAGGAATAGTTCATTTCTTGCACATTTTTTCCTGTTTTGATTTTTCATTACACTTACAGTAGTTGGATTTTACACAATTCTCCGTCAAGTTCTGCTGTCTTGGGCAGTGAATTATGGATTCTGAAGCAGATCTTGAGCAACAGACAGAATTGTAAAAGAGGAGGTATGAGGTTTGACAATAGAAAGATGTTAACATATTCGAACTTAGTACTGCCTGTGATTCCTCCTCAGGAAGGAAGAAGGAGGCATCTAAGGGTCATGATGCTGAAAGTAACTCAGGAAATGTTAAAAAAAAAAAAAAAGGAAAGAAGGGAAAAAGAGAAAGAAAAAAAAGCTTGAGAAAGAGAAATAGATGGTTATAGCAAGAAGATAAAATAATAATGAAGAATTATTGTACATTGTGTCATCCATCACATATGTCAAAATACTATAGCCTATGAAAGGCTGTTGTCAACATATGGTAATGTGAAGACTGATACTAATTAGACAAGTTTTACTCCACACATAAGTCTGGCTCTTGGAGTTCTTGCTAGTCATAAACATAAGGGGTTACTGATTTAATGACAGGCAGAATTTCCTGCTGAGCCAGGAAGAAGATAATGGCTTAGAGATTAAAGTTTAAAGTGTTAAGAAGGAGACATATTCAACACAGCTAACACTGATTAGTATTTGTGGAGAAAGGACTTGTTTGTATTAGTTTAAAGATATTATAGAAAGTGATAACATTACTTATTACTTCATTTAGTTACTTACTAAGCAACAGAAGGGTCTGAACTTTTCCCCAGGTGGAACGAATTTCTCTTTCCTCTCTTTTTTTGCTGATATAAGCACTCCCACAAGAAGGGATTTAAAAAAGATACCATCAGGATATTCCATCCAACCCTTTCTGCAAATGAAGTCAAGTAGATGGAAGAGGCAATACATACACCTCTGTTTAAATGGAAGATTACAAATAAAACTATTATATGAAAATGACGAAAATCTTAGTTCACTCATTGTTCTTCTAAAGACAAATTGTTCACACCACCATTAGCCATAACTCTACTAAATTTCACTATAGGCTTCCTACTATTGCATTCTTGACTTGCTCCTTTGAGACAACATAAAAGAGAGTCTTTAACATAAGCTTATAAACATGAGGTCTTATAGGTATTATAAGTTTCTATACATATGTATGTATTTTTAATATAACTTTTTCAAGAATATATTTACTTGCTTTTTTCCTCATTGGTTTCCATTATATTACCCATGGAACACGGAATTTAGAAAGGAAAAGAGCAAAGACAAAAGTTCAAGTGGGTAAAAGAAACAAAAAGTTTCTTTGCAAGCAAATCTTCACTTGTTTTCTGGAAGAATAGAGAACGATGACATTTATTCTTAGTTACACCTAACTTGACTTTGAATGGTATAACTCTCCTTTTTTCCCCTTTTGACATTAGCAGGACTCTACACCTGATTAGTCATTTATTTGTTACCATATCCCTAGTGGCTAGAAACAGCACCTGGTGCACAGTAGATGCTCAGTAAATATTTACACAATAAAAAAGTTGCATTTCATATCTGTGAGATGCATGAAATTGAACCACTCATATCGACAAATTGTGTGTTAGCTAAACATGGTTTGAATTGCTTTAGTGCTGGTCTATTCCCATTATTCTTTGGAAGTCTATTAATGGGATATGTTAAAGTGTCAAACATCCTGGATGAACAGTAAATATGAAATGCAAAATGTGGGTTCTTTTTTCTAACTGCAACTACAATTGAATACTTCTGTTAAAATATGGAACATTATCTTCTCTGACACAGGAAAACACTTGCCTTCCCATTCTCTCACACTATGCAGATTTTAAATGCATCTTAAAAAATCAAAAGGCAGCTAGGTGGCATGCCATTTATTTTCGTTTAATCTTTTGTTATCTCTTTACTTTGCATAGCTACTCACTATTTTCCTCAATGTCTTGTAGTATTTAAACTGTACTTAAAGAAATGCCCTTGAGTGTATCTTATTTTCGTATGTAGTTTGATAGACTGTTAAAATTGTGCTTGTTATTTTAAGCAGAATGCATATGTTATTGGTGAAAATAAAATTGGCCTCATTTAAAAGTATCAGGGCAGTTAAAGTTTATGATAAGATGTGTGATGAGTTGGTGCTTGATTGAATCATTACTGAATAGAGATATAAATTTCCCATAGTACCACCACACGGGACTCAGACATATA
Organism: Eulemur rufifrons; assembly: GCF_041146395.1. NCBI lineage: Eukaryota > Metazoa > Chordata > Mammalia > Primates > Lemuridae > Eulemur > Eulemur rufifrons. The sequence continues at coordinate 40,018,899 of NC_090989.1, forward strand.
CAACAGGATGTCTGGCTGTGGGGTGAATGGAAGGGCGAAATGTGTGTTCTCTCTTTCACTAGGGGACTATTTCTCCCACCAAGGCCCTTAACACTCACAGACTGCTTTTCCCTACAGGTTGGTGTCCATTAATCTTACCACCTCCTGCCCAGCTGAGTCAGCATTTACAGATTCAGCACTTTCTCTCCACAACAAGCAAATGACTCTTGAGTTGTTAGATCTTACCCAAGAGGAATACCTAGCACAGTGGGAAATGATCAGGCTTATACATTTAAAATTCAAAAAGTCTTAAGTAACAATTTCAGTCAAAGTAAATAAGATTCTTTGGACATTTATTATCTCCTAGAATGAATTTGATAGTGAAAATGATACGAATATTTCTCCAGCAATATTAAAATTTTCGTTCCTCAAAAAGGAACACAGTAAGTAAAGATGCCCATGTACTATGCTCTCGTAAAATAAATTTTCCCAAAATCCGTGAGCATTTTTGAGTTTCAGGTAGGTTTAATTCATTCACTTTATTAATTATTTGGGGATGCTTATTTCAATTTTCTACTGATAAATTTCTTATCTACTCATGCTATTTTTTTTTCCTGGATGGAAAGATCTCAATGGTCTTTAGAATAGTCATTGATTTCATTCAAAACAAAAGATCATGATAAATCACCTATTATATATTTCTAAAGAAACAGACATTTTTTAAAAAATTACAGATTCCTTGATAGGTTAAATTTCAAATATTTCACATATATTTGCACGTAGCTGAAAACAAAATTTTCTAATTGCATACTTTTCCTATATTGCATTTTATTAGTTGATGCTGGTTTTGAGGCTACATGCTTTAAAAATCTATGCTATAGTTTTGATTATAAACTTGATTTATAAATATAAAAGATGCATAACCTTAATAGTGCATCATACTGCAGACAGGGCAAAGCAACAGATAACTTCCAATTTATAGCATTTTCTTAGTGCATGCCAGATATTCCACTCTTAAAAAGACTTTTTTACAGCTTCCATTCTAGATTCCTTGATTGCATATTTATCATAGGACGATAAACTTTAAAATCTTTGAGAACAGGTGTCATACCTTGTTTATATGTTTGTAAATATAGCAGCGCCTTTCACAAGTGAGATATAATAATGTTTATTGAATTTGGTGATGGGAAAATGTGTTCTCTGGTCTTACCACGAGGAATACATGCCTCCTGATTTTAAACCACTCATTCCCAAAATTCAGGGGGAAGCAATTTTGCAAGGTGCTTGTATAAAATGTAGATTCCAGAGCCTCACATTGCAGTTATTCTTGTTTAGTAGGCCTGAGCGTGGCTTCAGAATCTGAATTTGTAACAAGCACCATGAGAGTGAAACTGGTGTTTACTGGACAGTACTTTGAAAAATACTTCTTTTCCACAGTTAAGCATATTGTCCTTCTATGAGTCCCCCCAGCCCACCCCACTTTATTCTATGAGGAGGCTACTGTTTAGTAAAAGGTGAAAGATTTATACGATCTGAAGAGAAACCATAGTGAGGCTACTATTTAGAACACTGCCCTCTTCCATCATATATTGCTCCAGGGATGCTTCGTGTGCCTGTGTATTTGCATGAAATAAGGCAGACCGTCTTTGAGCCTGATGCACAGCTGATTGACAACTGGTAATAGTGGAAGGTCAGTACTAATTACTATGCCTCATTTGCATGAGAAATATTGAAAGATGGAAACTAAAGTGTCTGTGGCATTTTCTGCCAACAAATTACCTGACTGACAGGAGGATGTCACTGCTCATCAATGCTGACAGTGTGTAAGCTGGTACTTGTTCAATTAAGGAGAAGAGAAATGCGGCCACAGAGAGTTATCTTCCTGGGAATAATTACTATAGGTGTCAACAGGCTGGGAAAAGAAGGGGGCCCATTTGCTATTCTATGAGCAAAGGTTGTGAATGATGAAAGGTCTGATTCTAATGATCATCAAAATCCCTATGCCACCTCTAGGTTTACTCATTTGTCACTGATTATAAGAGCATGAGAAAGGGCTCAGAAAACAGACAGTAATTAGGCTGTTAAGAACAAAATCCCTGTTACTTATTCCATGGATTCCTAAGACATTTCTTAGATGAGGTTACTGTTCTGAAATTTAATGTTCTTGGGTAGATTGCCATAGCCAACAAAAATAGTTAAAGGCAGGAGGAATTATTAGAAAAAATTTGGACAAGAACTTGTCAAGAAAATAAAGAATTTGGAGTCTGCATTTTGTGGAGCCACAGTATTTGGAGCACCTGGAGCTTTAGTTTATGTCTCCATAGAGGTTTGCCAACTTCCTCCACAAATTTAGAACTACTCTAAGTCAATGTTTTTCCTCTTTGCCCTACTTGCTTTCAGGTTCTCATGCAGGCTACATGCATCCCACATAGAAAAGCAAGCATGCCCTGATTTTTCATAAGCTCGTCTTTGTAGCCATCTAATAGCAGTTTGGAGCCCCCTCTTGGAGATGGAACATATTTGAGTATTTGCTAGGAGACAACTGAAGGCTAGGGCTGGTAAGTAGAGGCCTTTTCATCTGGTTTATATAGCTCAGAGTTCACTACCATCATCAACATTGATCACTTCAGAGTTGTGTAGTTCTGTTCTGTGTTAACCCTCTCAGACCCCTGTGGCCTCTGGGAGACCTGACCCCTACTTTGAGACACACTGAACTGGAAATAATAACTCCCATATGGGAGAAGAATACTCCAGCCCCGAGAGCTTATCAAGCTTTGTTTTTTCTATGACTACCAAGAAAAGGAGTGTGTATTGGAAGCAATTCTCTCAGCTTATAGCTATTTTGATAGGGGTTCTATATTTAATAAAGGTTAAATCCATTGAAACCGTGAGTCAAAGGCACTTTTCATGGCCAACAATTTCACCTACTTTAGAAGCCTGCCTCTTCCCACTCTCCCTATGCCTGCTCAAAGCGGGAAATGGGCATGGGCGGCACTGGCTTTGTTTAATAGGCAAATGGCCCTTCCCCCAAAGAATATGAATACGTATTTTCAATCTGAACTTGTACATCACTCTTATATGTCTCTCTCCTCCACACAAAAGAAAGCTCTTTGAGTAATTGCAAGACTTAATTAGCCAGTATTCACACAAAGGCTTCCTTTGTCCACCCATCAACAGGCTGCTTTCATCGATAGTTGTCTGACTCTCTGAAGGCTACTCTTTTTCTAAGTTTTGCACAGACTTCTATTTTCAGCTTCGGAGTCCTATGATATAAGTGCTCTGCATTCCAGTTCCCAGTGTCTTTTCTCTGCCTCATCCCCACTACAGATCATTTCTTCCATGGCTGATGGTGATCTGATCACTTTCCCAGTTTGCTAATTCCTAGTCTTCAATGGAACAGAAACAGATTTTCCAAACAGCAGCCATGCTGTGGCAATAATGGGCCACTAAAAGATTTGATTTTCTCCTAGTTCCATTTTTTCATCTTTTAAGTCAGAGCTACAGCAATAGGAGGGAAGGGCCAGGAATTATGAGCACCTGAAAAATACTGGAAAGATATACCAGTGAGTACACTGTAAAAATGTAAGTCACATCTTCTGTATGAGCGAAAGAAAAGACAGGACATTGTATATCATTCCATAGGTTTTAAAAAAAGTTTAAATCACTTATAAGCTAATTTATGGCTATCACATTCTGAGCATTATCCAATATTACTCTCATTGAAGTTACCTCCTTTCTCTTCTTTGCTTATGAAAATCCTACTGTAACATTTCATGACACTTTTTATGTTGACATTTAAAAGGTTTCTGTCCTAGAGATTGCTGTTTGCCTTCCTGGGTAATAAGCTTAAAATTTACATACCTTTTGGAGTCTGACATCTATCGTCTCAAATCTGTAGCGTTTCTGCCAGTAACTTACAAAGTAAAAATCATCTCAGAGTCTTAGTTGTTAGTGAAGAGGAAGTTTTCACTGCCTGGGATCGAGTAATCCCTCCAGAAAATGTACTTATTATCATGATTATTCCTATCTCATGGTAAGTGATGCTTGTAATTTATATCCTTAAAGCTGAATATCTATAATATTCATAAGCATAGATCTCCATATCAAATAGAAAGTTTTTGAAATCATTGATTATTTCTATAGAGCTTTCTGTTAAATCTGTTAAACAGAAATATTAATCTACATTGCCATGACATTTAAATTTGAAAGATAATGCATGGCTTATAAAAAGATGCTTTAAAATTATGCACAGTTTCTTACAATAAATTTTCACTTAGTAATTTTGAGTTGTCATCAAATACTATTACACATAATCAAGATACTTTTCATCTGTTTTAGGACAGAAGACTTTACTAACTCTTCCAAAATTTTCTAATGGAATACCAGTTCTGACACTTTCACAGGTATTATATTGCAAGAATAAAAAACAAAAAAACAAACTTGTTTTAGTTCTTCCAATGAAAGAAATTTTTTTTATGATTCCCAGAAGATAAGTTTGTTTGATTTCACTCTACTGCCTCATCAGTTCCCTATGTGCTGCATGCCCTACCACAGCTACTCAACTCTACCCCTGTAACACAACTACGAGAACAAAGTGTACAACTCTTGCTTATCAAGAATTTGCCAGTATGACCACATTTCTAAAAGAAGCATCCTTTTTTTTTCAGCTCAGAGGGAAGTCATTTCCTGGATTTTCAGATATTTCTGCACAGATTTTGTTTACTGATTATTCACACAAGCAATTAGCCCCATTTGGTGCCATCATATCATATCAACTCAGTCTAAAACAGCAAACTGTGTCCACCCATATATATTTGATTTCTTCTTTTATAGTCTGGCCTAAGATAGCAACTGTACTCTATAAAGTTACCGAGAGTACATACTCCTCCAGTTTATTGCAGAATTTACTTATTAAAATACTATTTAAATAAAACCTATACAAATTAAATTTTATTTTTTCCCATCATGAAAATGATACTTCAGGGAAAAAGTAAATCAGTCACAATTAATTGCAAAAAAATTGTTAACAATGTTCTGTATTTAGTTTGAGACATTTTTCTATCAAGGTTAAATCTGTTTTTTAAACAGACTCATTGGTGATGATTTGCTCTATATATAAACCTCTTAAAACTCTTAACTTGGTCAATATTCTCTCAAGTATTATCAGTAATAAATATTTTTGGGTATCAACCATAGAAGGGGAAAAGCATGCCATGTGTTGTAGAGAGAAAGGACACAACAGTATTTCTGTTCTTGAAAGACCTTCATGTAATGTAATAGTTCAGGCACAAATCCACTAGAATATAATAAACAGTATAAGGAATCTTATAATACATGCAAAAGGAATAATAACAAGGTGAGAACACTGAGCCCTGTGGGGTGGTCATGAAAAGATTAAGTTTTGTTAAATCATATAATAAGCAGACTAAATATTTTTGAAAAATTGTAGTGATGGAAGAAACAATGAGTTTACACACTACACATAGGTGATTTTAGGCATTTTAAGAAAAAAGATTTAAAGTCTACTTTCCTAGTTTATTAAGTTTGTTTAAGTACTCATTTGTTTTTAAAATGTTAATGGGTAATAAAATTATATGAACATTTAATCATATTAATTGAATTTAAGAGCTCTTTTCTTCAGGTATCTTCCATTGGCAGAGATACAGTATTACACTTAAGTTAAAAGTGTATTTTCCGTTCTGTCCTGGAATTGTTTGCAAACTTTTTTTTTTTAGTCTGAGAGTTTTATCTCTTTATTTTAAGTATAAGGATTCAAAAGAACCATTCTATCACTTATCACAGTTTGGTGTTCTAGACTGTGTTGAAATAACATGATGAAAATATATTTATATTACACTAAAATTCTCTTTAAATAAGACAAACAAATCTACATTTTTACTTCATTAAGTAATTTCAAGAAATGATAAATTTTAATGCTATTTTGAAAACTGAAATATTCAGTTGAAACAGAAAATCCTTTTCCCATATTTGATTAGTGTTAACAATGAACAAAAACTTGTCCTAAAGAGCAGAAATGCTGCAAATAGACATTTTTATCAGCTTGGTGCTGTCATCTATCTCTTAATTTTGTTCCATTAAAATCATCAAGGTTATTATTTAAATGTGCCTGTGTTGAAAGACAAATATTAAATTTGAAAAACAGTCATTTAACCATGGATTTTGACTGCCTTGATTTCCCACCTCCCTGTTTCTCTCCCTTCATATTCCATTAAAAAGCACTACATCTATTGATAACTGCAAACAGATTTTAATTTAGTCCTATTTTTTTTACACTTTAATGTATCATACTCTACTGGATGCACCATTCACTTCCTCTAACTTCTTGGGACTCAGGACCATTAGGCTCTCTCTTCTCATCATTATCAAAACCTACTCTCAGAATAAATATGAAATTTTATAATGATTTATAGTGTTCCTTTCACTAGGGGTTATTTAACACAAATTAAAATTTTTAAACCATAAGGAGGAAAAGAAAGCCAGTTTTGGTTGTAGGACCATCCCAACATCCACAAAATCTCTCCACGTAAATGGTAACTTACCTGACATAAGGCTAATCCTATAAGAGATTGAGAATTAATTTATCTTTCTATACAACAAAATATAAATATTACATAGTATAGCTCCTGATTAAACAGTAATACAAAACTAAGGCAAAGTTGATAGACACAAAAATTCATTCTAGAAGATAAATATGGGGACACTTGTACTTATTAACAGCCAAATATTAACTATAGATATTGCTGAGAAATAAAATATTTTATTGAAAGCCTCTACAGTGTAACTTTGAGATGTTATTCTAAATAATACCTACTGTCAACGAGAACATGTTTCCTTAGGTAGAGAAAACATTCTAATGTTGTCCTAAATTTCTAGATACTGTTAATTTTTTTGGAAAGTACAAAAAGCTCACAGAAACAAAGACACAACTCTATGGCTGTGTATTTGGGTAAGGGAGGGAAAAAAGACTGAAAAAATGCAGAATCAGTAAATTTAGTACTGAAATTTCCATTAAGATAGGCCAGTGACTATCCATAATTGCATAATAATATTCTATGTACATGTTAATTGAGTACTTTTCTTTTCATATTTCATCATTTCTCACAAAAATCTCCATTTGAATTAAATAGTGAAAATGTTTTTCTATTTTAACACAAATTTAGAGCCATTCAAGGCGTTAAGAAGATGTGAGATAAGCAATATTGATTTCAATGAGATTTAGTATTAATCACACAAACACACTTTTTCAATTTGGAAAAAATAGAAAGTGGCCTAATCCAAAACCTTGCGTGATATCTATGCTGTGCTGCACACAATCAGCTGTTGATTCTCACAATAGTCTGTCTATGAAACTTGTGTGGTCCCTCTTAAGAACCAAACAGAGAGATAATGACAATAGCACTTATTATAAAAATCACATTCATGATCATCCAATTTGTGGTTTAAATTTCCCTTTATTAAGAAAAACTGGCTGATGTGAAATCACATACTAGACGGCACAGGCTCAGCTCCCCTCCCCTCTAATTTTCCATGGAACCACTGGCCACCACACACATTGCTGTCAAATTGTTCTGCTTCTTGTCAGCTGCACACTGGCTGAACAGGAGGCCGGTCATGCACTAATTAGGAGCATAGGCCTTTTAAAACAGTCCATTCTAAGAAATATAGGTGCCAAATATTAGCTTATCTAAAGCTCTTTTAAGGAGAAAAGGCAGGGATAGAAGAAGTACAAAATAAAACGTTTAATTTCTTTGGACTGAGATATTGAGAGAAATTTATTTTGAAGATGGCACCAATGTTAAAGTAAAATTCTTTCCTGAAACAGGAAAAGGCTGAAATATGGTCCACTTAGAACTGAAGGCTTTGAAGAAAATTCCAAAACTATAAAATTCCTCTTGTGGATTTGACTAAATAGCTCTGTTTTTCTGAAATAATTATAGGCTAATAAAGGTGCTAAATTTATAGTAAAGACATTAATCTAGTTAGAAAGAAATAACAAACAGTGTAAATTTTCAATGTACTGAAAGTTTCCACAGCAAATTTATCTGTTAATATTGTTAATTATGGATGGAGAGTACTGTCAATTGAAGTTTTTCCCTATTAGAAAAAAACTGACTTGTGCTAAATATTGCTTAACGTGAAGTTAAGACATATACAAAGCATTGTTTTAAGATGTTTTATTGATAAGTGATTAAAAGATTATACAAATTATATGTGTATATACATTAATCACAAGTATGTATGAATATATACAAGATTAAAAAAAGATTATTTGCAAACACCTTAAAAACTGTCATCTTTTGATGAAATCGGAAACTTTTGTTTCAACTTTTATATGGTTCTCTACTGGGAATGATTTTTTTAAATCAATAATTATGATATAATTTTTGATCTTTTATTTTTGAATATTGGAGGATATTTAAAACATTTATTAAATGGAACTGATAAAGAATTTATAAATTAAATAATATCCACAGAAATAAGACAACAGGTTTATGAATCCACATTTGAGCACTAATTTTAAAATGCTTAAAATTAGATAAGATTATGTCAGAAAAAAAGAGAAACACCCCTTCCTGCCTGACAGTATATTAGGAGTACTGAGGATTTTGAGTGGCAAGGAATTTCTAATGTTTGGAAGGACATTGGCAGCCAAATATCAAAATGAACTTTGGCAAAAAACCTAGATTTTAAAGATATTTCTCACAATGGACCATTTAGTAACACAATACATGACTAATTTTAGAAACAAATTAACTGATAAACTTTAATAAAAATACACAATAATTCCTCATAAAATTGTTCCTTGTATTAACATTAGATAAAAACTGAGGATGAAGAATAATTTAATTTAATTCAATCGGTCTTCTCAAAATTCTTTCTTGATGATTTTTTCTATTACTCTTTCTAACTTTCATCAATCTAATTTTGAACGATTTTACTTTACAAAGAAATCATTAATTTTGCTGGTATTTTGTTTAATTTAATTGTAATTATATATATAATTTGTCTGTTCAATTGTCTTTTACTATGTCACCTTTTACAAAATGTATTTGTTTACTTTGATTTCTTTATTTGTTTTGCATATAGTTGGTCTAGTTTTGTGGGGGGTTTTCTGAATATGTATTTTTAATCTAGCTCTCAAATTTCTTAATACATTATTGTGTCTATACATTTTTATGCAGATTTTGCATTTTAAATTTATTATTTTTTCTATAATTGCTATCTTCAGCTTTTTCTCTTCATAAAATACCGAATTGGTTATCTCATGTGTTTTCTTTCTCTGTCTCTTGTTCCATGTTTTTCTGTCTCCTTGACTTTATATATTCATCAGAATTTTCTATTTAGTTAATAAGATACTCTGTGAATAGAAACAATTTTAGTTCCTTATCTCCAAGTGGAATAATTTTTATTTCTTTTTCTTGCCTTATACATTGAAAAGAATATTAAGAATTATGTTAAATAGAAATGGTGAGAATGTATATCCTTGCCTTTTTCTTGATGTTAAAGAAAAGTACATCGTCTTTCACCATTTGCTGCAGGCATTTATCAATTTATACAAGTTTTTTTCTATTCCTGGTTTGCTGAGATATTTCATCATTTATGGTTGAATTTTGCCAAATTCTTTTTCTCCATGAGTTAAGATGATCATTTTTTTTTATTTTTTATTCTGTTGACATGGTGAATGGCATTGACTGAGATTTGAATGTTACATTAGATTTGCATTTCTAGGATATATCCCACATGGTTCTAATGTATTATTCTTTTGAAATATTGCTAGATTCTATTTGATGATATTTAATTGAGGAGTTTTGCATCTATATTCATGAGGAATTATATTCTGTAGTTTGTTTTGTTGTGGTGTCTTTGGTTTTATTATCAGGGTAATGCTAGTCTCACAGAAAAAATGTGCTGAAGATGTTTACTCTTCCTCTGTTTCCTAGAAGAGTTTTTTTTTTTTTTTTCAGAATTGGTATTATTTCTTTCTTGAATATTTGATAAAATTTACCTGTAAAGCCATTTGATCCTGGAGTTTTCTCTGTGAGAAGATTTTCAGATTGAATTTTAATTCATAGTTACAAGGCCATTCGGGTTGTTTTTTCCTGGGTGAACCTCGCTTGTTTGTCTTTTAAGGAATTTGTGTATTTCACTTAAGTTGTTGAATTTAAGAGCATGAAGTTGTTTATGATATTCTTTTATCATAATTTACTATTCTCAGGGCTTGTAGTGATGTTTCCCCTTTAATTACTGTTGTTGATAATTGGCTTCTTTTCTCTTTTTTCTTTGATAGGCTACAGTTTGATGAATTTTATTCATCTTTTCAAGGAAATGAAGGAGGGCAGAATATGACACTCCAACATGTGACACTTTGGTAAGGATTGTTTTCAGCTAAAGACACGTGAAAAACGACAAATGTCAGAGGGCATTCCAATCTCCACTTTTCTTCCTGAAAATAGGAAGACAAAACTCCCATGTGAAAGATGTCCTCTCTGAACCAGGAGAAAAGAAACATTTTTTGATGGGGAGTTATAGCAAGACAATTCTGTATAAATAGACCTTGCTAAAATAATTCTTATTTTCTGTTAGCCTCCCCCATGGTTCAGTTACTTTTCCACAATTGACTCTCTTTCTTCAACCTAGTATAAAAGCGTTTAAGCTTTGCCCAGTTCTTGAGTCTTCATTTTTTTTATGAGGGTTCCCATGTCATAGAAATTTTTATAAATGTGTATGTGTTTCTTCTGTTAATCCGTTTTATGTCAAATTAATCATCAGCCATTACCCTAAGAGAGTAGAGGTACAGTTTTGCTTCCCCTAGAGAACCTTCATTTGGTTTCATTGATATTTTATTGTTTATTTTAAATTTCTTTTCTTATAATATTTATTTTATTCTTTCTGCTTACTTTGGGCTTAATTTACTCTTCTTGTATTTGTTTCTTAAAGTGAGATTTTAGATCATTGATTTGAAACTACTCTTCTTTTCTAATATTAGTAATAATGCTATAAATTTTCTCCTAAGTATTTTTAGCAGGATATCATAATTTTGACATATGGCTTTTATCTTCTGTCAATACAAAATATTTTAAAATTTGTTTTCTTAACTTCTTTAACCCATGAGATATTTAGAAATATGCTGTTTAATTTACAAATAGTCGAGGGTTTTTCAGTTATCTCAGTTATTGATATCTAATTTAATTCCACTTTGGTCAGAGAACTTACTTTGATTTACATTGTTTTGTTTTGTTGACGTGTAGGTTTTTGGGACCCAGAATATGACTTAACATGGTGAATATTCCATATGCAGAAAACATATTATTTTTAAGTGCATCTGAAACATTCATGATGGTAAATCTTATCTTGGGCCTCATTTTATTGGCTGTTAGTTCTAGGTTCAGGTCAATGTTATTGAGAATTGAGCAGGGTTTGGGTTTTGCTGTTATTATGGTTACTTTCAGTTTACCATTGGCTTCAAATTTCTCTAGAATTTCTTATACTTGCATGTTCAGCTAGAAAGTTTTCCTCACAGGCTTCTTCATTCTCAGGTTTAGGCCTTCCTTTTATGTGTATGCCTCATAGAGGGTTAATTTATATTCTTGTTCTTTACCTAAGCTTGATACTTGGTGCTTGCTGTCCTCTGGTGGGAGTCAGGGGCTTTTCTGCTGTCCTAGACCAGCCTCAGTGTTGGGTGGTCCCTGTGTCCCTGGGTCTCAGAGGTTTAGATTATTGTAATACAGGGGTTCAGGGTCATTTCTAAATGATCCTGTTATTCCCTAAGTATTTGGAAGTCTCTAAAATAGTTACCTTAAAATTTCATCAATCTCATAGATTCAGGAAAAGTAATAATTTTACAGATTATGATATCTTTTCCTTTTGGTAGAGTGGGAGTTACATTGTTTCCAGCTTTCTATGCCCTAAGTAGAAACCAGAAGTCTATCACTTTGTTTTAAATTAAAAGTTATACTTCTATATATTTTCCTTTGAATATATATGTTTGACCATGTATCATCATCCATTTTTATATAAAATATTATTGCAATTATTTTTAAATTAGTGTGTCATAGTAATTTTTAAAATTTAATGTCTATGTTAATAATTCAAATGTCAGATATCATTTTTGTTTTTATTTCTGATAAGTATCAACATTTGCTATTAATTTCTAATATTAGTTTATTATAATAAGAGGCCATAATACATATAATATCTGCTATTTACTTCAAAATAATACCAATTTTTAATGCCCTTTGACTAATTAATGAGAATTTATGTGCCCCCAAATTGATTTTCAAATGGCACTGAGAAATTAACTGAAATTCAATAACAAAAATAGTGCTAAAACTAATTATCACTATTATATTCAATAGCTTAATTGTAGAATGAATTCACAGTGAGTCTCAAGATTCAAAAAAATAGTTTTTATTCTAGAATATACACTGTTCTTATATTAATGTGACCTATACTCAAAGATGTTTTTATGTAAATTGCATACAATGTTGATTATTATTGAAGTTACTCTTATCTAAAACCCTTAAGATGCTTACCCGGCTAAGCCAGTCTATAATTGGACATTTTGGAATTTGATTTCATCTCCATGCCTTAGTTTACATTAAAATTTGCTGCATTTGATTTAATCTTTTATTTAGATGCTAATCTTTTTTAGATGCTAATACTGTCATCCAAAATACTATCTATTCCTTCCAGCTTCATGTCAACTTTTATTTTAATAGTCATGTTTTCATACAAGTCATTGATAAATGGTAATAAGTGTTAAACAGAACAGGACTGAGAAAAAAAGCCTTTTGCTCTGCCACTGGAAATGTCTCTTTAACTCGACACTGTTCTATAAATAAGCATGTTTGGATATGCCCATTTAATTTATTACAGATCTGCCTAATTATTGCCTCGATTTAAACCTGCGTGCTGCCATCTTTTTCACACATTATAGAAATGATCTGATTTAATGCTATTTTGAAATTCAGATAAGTCTCATCTATTTCAGGATCCACTTAATAATTTATTCTAAAATTATACTTGTGATTTATGTCTGTATTTAAGAAAATGACTGCAGTAGATTGAGTGAAAAATGGTTTAATTCACCACTCCTCCCTTTATTCATAACTTTTGTATTATAATTTTATAGCTTCTTCAATCAAGAGATGGATTCTATTTTTTCTACCTCTGAATCTGGGCCAGCCCCATGACTTGCTTTGGCCCGCAGAATACAGCTGAAGTATCTATATGACAGATCCACTCACAGGCTTCAAAAAGACTTGAGCACTTAACGCTGTTTTTCAGAATTCTGCCCCATCATGAGAACAAACCGAAAGTAGCCAAGTGGAGGTTGAAAGACCAATAGAGCAGAGGCGAGCTGACCAGCAGAGGCTAGCTGGACTAGTTAGCTGAATACAGACAGGTAAGTGATTCTAGAGAAGATTAACTGAGTCTAGCACAGATTAGCAGAACCACCCGTACACTCATGAAAATAATAAATTTTTGTTATTTTAAGCCACCAAGTTTGGGCATGTTTTATTGTTAACAACAGATAACTGATACATTGTCCATCTTTACCTTTCAGGAAAATTGGAACAATGATTAGTGAGAACATTTGATGACATATCTTCCATTCTAATGATTATTCAGAAATCATCTATCAGTTTATATTTAATTTTGTCAATGAATTTGTTACCTTACACTTGAGGTGACATAGGTTTCATTTAATTTTGTAGTTCTGATTTATTGTTAGTGACATTGTAGGAAGAAAGATCATGAGGGTGATTTAGTTGCTTATAAATGTCTTCTGCAGGTATGGGATAAAGTAGTAACAGCACAAGTGCAGTATATTTGTTTTTCTTGCTTTAGAATCTAATGAAATTTGTGTATGGTGAATTTCTACAACTACAATCATTTCCATGTTATATTGCAAGGGTAAGAACACTATCTACATTATCTCTTAGTAATCACTATTAAAGTAAATTTATATACTTGGGAAGGAAGGGATATTATTTTTTCTTTACCATTTGTTCATCAATATATATTAGTTTTCTAGATTAACTAGTTATTATTATATCATAAAGAGAATATAAATCTTGGCCCTAAGATGATTGAGCAGATAGAAGAAAAGCCAGTTACCATGGGAAGTAAGCAGGAGGACAGAAGTAAGGAACACAACTTCAGGAGGCATCAGTCTTCGTTACTTTGAACATTGAGGTGACTGTCCCACTTGGACAACTCCATCTAGATAAGAGTGAGCCATGAATGTTTTTTTCTCCTATATCTTTAGTGCATGGAGCTAGAATTTGTGTATTGATTGTGGTTTCTTCTATTGGGATAATCCATTAAAACAACAGAGTGTGGGTGTTTTCCAAAGTTAGGGCAGAAATTCAGAATATTTTAGGTGATTGAATTTGGGTCTGTGTGTTTGGCCATGAAGCTATTACTTTTAGTTCTGCTTTGTATAATGCTCAACTCATTCAGCTTAAAGAACTATTAAGACACCATCTCTAAACATTTTAAGATTATGTACACATTTAGCAAATTAAAAGAAAAACCAAATATAATAAAATCAAATATCTTAGACATTTAAATTTGACCATACACTTAGTGAAATCCGCCTAAATATTTTAATGAAATAATGGCTTTATGTCACCTTTCCTTTACTACTTCAAATATTATGATAACAAAACAAACAATGCAGAAATATTAAATGATTCAAAACTTCTTGTTACAGTAATTTATTAATTAGTACCTAGAAACTGGAGATAGATCTTTGTATTTGTTTCACATACCCTACAGGTGATTTTGATAAGTTTAATATTTGAGAATCAGTGGCCTGTTGTATATTCCTTCACCAGTAGCACATCTGTTTTTTCTTTCGTTCTCAACCAAGCTCTACCACATATATTTTAGGTTTACAGAAAAACTGAGTGGAAAGCAACAGAAAGTTTCCATATACTCCCCACCCTAACTATCCATGATTAGTCTTTTGAAGTTGCCAAAATATTTGGTAGCTTTTTGGTCTGGAAAAATGAATAATAAACAGACTCTTATATCTGCCCTAATAAATAAATCATGTGAATTAGAGTTTTCTAGTATTTTTTCTTTGCAATTTTGCCTTGTTAATTTTATGAAAGGTTATGGGTAGAGTTTTCCAATTTCTGTCATCTAGAAGGGAAAATTGGCCAAATATATGTTTTTCAAGCATTTGCCCACAATTCTCCTGTTTTTATTTATTTAAGTGCATATCTAGGTTTTCCATTGAAAAGAAAGTTTCCTGAGGACATATTTTCACCTTACCCTTCACTGACATCACTTCAAACTTGCATTGCCTAATATAAAGAAGGTGCTCTATTGGCTAAATTTAGTGGAAACAAAACATGTTTGTTGGTCTTTACTTTAACAGTGGCTATTTTAGAAAACGTCTAGTAAGAGTTAACTAAGTACCAATTTAAGATGTGATGGGAACTGAGGAAAATGACACCTCAAAAATTACCTTCTGATCAACTATATCCTTGTGCACCAAATAGAGTCCAAGTAGATAATTCAAAGTTATTGCTAAACTGCAAATCTGAGTTGCATAGTAAATGCAGATGGAAACCACTTAGGTAAATGTAACTGGAGATGAAGAAATGTATACTGTATTTGAAGGGGATTTCTCATTTCAAATTGAAACTGTAAAATGTTTCTTTGATGTTTATGTAAGTTTGATTCTAAGCACTTTCAAATCTTATGCACTGCAAATCAATTTATGAAATAGATACTCAGAATCCTACACTTCTATATCTTGAAAATAAATATGTCTGCCTCTGACCAATAAAGATAAATGTGTGCAGCAGAAACTGAAATTCCTAATTATTACTACATTCAAACATCTTTCTGGAGATTTTATATAAACTTTATATATATTTTTTATATATATAGTTTATATATATATATCCAACTATCCAGATATATATCAAGATATAAAATCTTTCTGAAGATTTTATATAAATATATATATAAAGCACATATATATATATCTCCAACTATCCAGATATATATCCAGAAAGATGTTTGAATATAGTCATAATATGTATATATGTATATATACACAGCTATATATACAGTATATATATATAGTCATTCTTTGAAAACATTTTATTTGAATAAAATAATTAAAGGATTTTAATAATTAACCTTCTTTTATTTTTAGTTTATAATTTTGATTTTGCTCATGGGATTCCTTGACCATGATTTAATGGGGCATATAATAATATAGAGAATTACACTGTTCTGTACAAGAACTAAAGATTTAAGTAGATATCTTTTAACTATACACATTCCCATTTCCTACAAATTGTATATATCATTTAACATTCGATGCTTTTCAGAATGTAATTGATGAGATTATTTTAAACTTTTTGATGGACCAGGTTCTGCCTTCAATTTTATATTAAGACTAACCCTTATATTTGCTCTTCTGTGTGCTTCTCTTCATCACAGAGTGCGAGAAACTGGAAGCTGGAAAGTTTATTTTCCAGATTCCCTTGCCAGCTGATTTCTGACTCGGTTCTGCCAAAGGAATGCACTGGTTAGAGATTAGAAGGCAAGATGAAGACAAGTTAGTTTCTGGGTCTTGGAGTGGTAGAAACTGCAGGAAACAACCATAGGTTACAAGGGCCTCCAGAAGCAATGGGGCGGGGGACAGCATGACAGCAGGGTTGCTTTTGATCCAAGGTTGTTCAGGGGCCTTCAGCAGTATAAGTAAGTGATAGCAATTCCAGCAGCACTAGCAGCAGCAGCAGCTGGTGTAAACTTCTGCATGTCGGCAGCTATGGCCTCTGGAGGCTCTAAGGTTTTATTTTCTTAAGTTAAAACTCACCTCTCTCAGGAGCTCCTCTAACCCTTCCAACACCTTTAAAACCAGAGAAAAGCTCTTTCTCTGTTATCTAGAAGAGTTTCTATTCACTGGGCTGAAAAATGACCTATAAATAAGAAAAATTTGGCTTATTCATCGGTACAATTAGAAGGTAAGCCAGACAGGTTGCATGTAGACCTCACACGTGTCCAATATGACTTGACACAGAGAATAGTCTTTTCAATGTTAATGTTGAGGAGATAATTTAGGGCAAGTTACAGCAGTAGACAGAATCAGCTAACATTTGCTGGACCTCAGGTAGTCTTTTTCTTTTTTTTTTTTCTTTTTTTTTTGAGACAGAGTCTCACTCTGGTTCCCCTGGCTAGAGTACAGTGGCGTCATCGTAGCTCACTGCAACCTCAAAATCCTGGGCTCAAGTTATCCTCCTGCCTCAGCCTCTATAGTAGCTGGGACTACAGGAATGCACAACGGCGCCAGGCTAATTTTTCTATTTTTTGTAGAGAGAAGATCTTTCTCTTGCTCAGGCTGGTCTTGAACTCCTGGCCTCAAGCAGTCCTCCCACCTCAGCCTCCCAAAATGCTAAGATTACTGTCATGAACCACAGAACCTGCCTTAGTCTTTTTATTGTTATTATTGTGTTAAGAACACTTAATGTGAGATCTACCCTCTTAATTTTAATTTTTTAGATGTATTGGGGAGACTGTTGTATTGGGAATGAATAAGAAACAGCCTTTTATTGCAAAATAGCTATTTAGTGTGTGTGTGTGTGTGTGTGTGTGTGTTGAGAGAGAGAGAGAGAGAGAGAGACTTCCATCTACTCTAAGGAGTCATTGCTTATTGGGATATCCTTTTAATATGTTAAATATCTATAAACACTTAAGCAATGGACTTAGAGCCAGAATATTTTGGTTTAAGCCCAGGCTTCTCATCTGACCAATTATGGGCACATCAGAGTTTCTCATTCCTTGTCTGGAAAGGAATATCATAATCCATACCTACTTTGCAGAGCCTTTATCAGGCTCAAATGGTAAGTATGTGAAAGTGTTTTGTTAATGGCTAAGTTCTACATATATGTCAGGTATTATTAGAGAAGATTAGTTAATAGCTGGAAATGGAAGGACTGCGACTATAGAAATTATAGCAGGGAAAGTAGTTTCCGAATCAAAGAGTGACTCTGTACATAGCCTCTATGAGCACATTCTCTTCACGTGAAGCTGTGAAGTCAGGAATAGCGCAGGAACAGGGTGATAAATCCATGAAACATATGGTAGAAGAGAGCAGAAAGCAGAGGCAAGAAATGTGAATTGTCGATTGCTGCAAGTTTACATCACCATTGTCCTCATACACAGGCCATTTTAGAGACCCTGCTCTTTGCTTCTGTGCCCTGTGCAGTGAGTGTCCCAGATGCATAAGGTCTGCGCAACAAAAACCAGAGATATATTTTTTAGGAACCTTATCACACATTTGAATCAACTGAAAAGCTGCTAAAATACAGATTCAAGTGCATCACCCTAGGATTTGGATTTACTAGATTAGGATGTGACCTAAGATTCTGAATTGTTCAAGTGCCCCTTATGAGTCTGCACTAAAGCAGCATTTCTCAGAAGTATGGCCTCTGGACCAATTTAATTGAAATTATCTTTTTCACTTGCGTAAATTCCCAATTTATGGGCCTGAGCCCAGACCATTGACTCAATGTGGAACCTGCGGCCTTAAGGGCATGTGTGGCCTTCTAGGCCCTTAAGTGCGGCCTTTTGACTGAATCCAAATTTTACAGAACAAATCCTTTTATTAAAAGAGGTGGAGCAGAGAAAGATGAAGCTTTTCTTGCCTCCTTTGGTGCTTAAAAAAGAACAATCTTAAAATCACAAGGCCACAGTTTCCCCACCCCTGGATGGTGGGTGCTGGAGTCTGCAATTTAACAAGTAACCCACATGCTTGTTATTCACACTTAATTTGGGCAACCAAGACTACTGGGCAAGGTCAGTTCAAGGGCAAGTGCTGCACCTGCTCTCTCACTCCGGCAACATTCTCATTCACTTTGCATCTAATTTCATTCCGTTCCTAAAATATATTTTAACCCTGTTTTAAACTAAAATTAAAGACAATGAAGTTTACAGTGCAAACACCTGGTGAAGTTCACTGACAAGTAAACAATGGCTTTGATTTTTCTAAGCTTTACTGAGCTGAATCTTGATGCTTTTCTGGCTTCCTCCATAGCCACTTCTAAGGTTGGTATTAGACTTTCATATTTCATGGGTTACTTTTCAGGATTCATTTCACTTGACAGCATTTGTCACTTCTGGGTTTTGGGCTTCATGCAGTTTCCTCAACTGACTCATTTGGCTGATTAATTCCTACTCATCCTTCAAAGTTCATCTTATCACCATCTCTAAGGAATATTATCTGGTCACTCAAATCCAGGTTATTCACTGGCCTGTCCATAGAATCCAGGGCCCTTCCTATTACATACACCACACAGTATTTTAAGTGTCCATTCATTTGCCAAAGTTTTCCATTAGATCAAGGTTGGCAAAGTTTTTCTGTAAAGTGCCAGATAGTAATTATGTTAGCTTTTGCAGATCATGAAGTCTCTGCCATAACAACTGAAATTTATCCTTGTAACATGAAAACAATAGACAATAAGAATGGTGGCATTCTGATAAAATTTTACTTACAAAAATTGTCAGTGGGAGATTTGGCCCATGGATTTGCTGACCCCTGCACCAGACTGTTAGCTAAACATGACAATTCTCATTTACCATTGTAGCTTCAAATAGTAGAACGGCCCCTGACCAACAGTAAGCACACCATAGAGATTGTTGAATTTAATCTGTATTCTGTGTATAATTTGGTTCAGCTGCTAATAAGCAAACAAACAAATAAATCAAGTGGTTTAAATAAGACAGAAGTTTATTTCTCTATCACACAAGAGAATTTTGGAGGTAGACGACACAAGGTTGGTATGGCAGCTTCAGGGTTCTCAGTGTTTTCAGTTATCAGTGCCTAAAAATACACACATGCACACACAACCATCCTTACCACGTGGCTTTCATTCTCAAAGGGACTTCATTTATACAGGAACTAAGAAAGGAGGAAGTATATTTAAGGAGACTTCCTGGAAGTCTTATATATGTCCATGTACATGAAATTGTCCAGAACTTAGTGGCATTGCCATGTTTAGTTAAAAGAGACGATGGGGAGTGTGGTTGTTTTGCAAGGAATACTATGATCAGCTAAAAATTGGGGCCCCATTACAAAGGTAAAAAAGAAAATAGATGTTGGTGTTCAACAGGCCTGTTGATGTCTGTTATTGGGTGATGCTTGGTATTTTGTTCCAATATTATGTCTATGTGTCAGTAAACAAAGCCCAAATGTCACCTAGAATGGCTGAAATGTGGCAGAGGGAAAAAGCAAATGCCCTTCTTCATGTGCCTTCCCATCTTCTGATTATACTACTTCATAAGCGTAGCAAAAGGACTCAAGCAGTTTAAAAACTTTTATTTTTGAGTGGCACCAGAAGTTCAAAAGCAAGAGACGTCCCTAAAAATTTCTTATCATGATTAATGTTCTCATATTTAATCTCCTGTTCTGCACTTCAGAAAAACAAATAATGTTTGCATTAGCGAGCCCCACCCACAGTTTCTAAAGCAACTGCTTTTGTGCATGAAAGGCAGCCCCAAACATGCATAATTACAAATGTTTACATCTGTTTCCAATCTCTAAGCCAGAATACAGAATGACTCTTGTACTGGGCTTGCACAGTGGTCCCATTTGTTTATTTATGTTTTGGTTCTTGAATTATATGTAAACATGTACAATGACAACAATGTTATAATATCTGACATCTGTCACATGGTAAGGTTAGCACACAGGAAGAGATTTAGGTCTTCTTTGTGAAGAGTGGATATTTGATCTTCACCAGAAGAATTTTGGGATGGTAGACTTAAAAATAAAATAGAACATGTTGAACCTGATCGATTTTTATTAATGAATCCCTTTCCTTTTTTCATAAAATGTTGTGATTTTTCCCTATTCATACTGTATTGGAGAAAATAGAACAATACCCTTTTCATCCTGTCTCTGTCTTTCTGCCTCTGACTCTCTTTTTCTCTCTCTTCCTCTCTTTTCCTACATCTATCTGTCTACCTACTTTGTGTGTAGACCTAGACTGTAGTGAATTATTATAAATCTGCTTTCGATATTATTTCAATAATCAAATTTTGTGTAATATTATAATTTCTTCATTTGAAAATGGAAGCATTTAAGCCTTCTACTTCTTAGCTCATCAATTTTACCATGGTGACCTTGTATAATTTTAGGAAGTGAAAATCTTAGAATATTGTTCTTGTTCTTTGGGTTACTAATGCTTTATATACATCAGAATGGAAGTACCCATTCTATAATACTTATCATTGTTTTTTTTTTTAATATCTCCTCCATTCCCCTGCATTTGACATTTATCAATAAAGCAATGGCCTTTATTTTGTGAAGGTACTTCAGAACTAGCAGTGGCCCTTTAACTTTAGTGTATAGAATAATCACAGACGGAATTTGTAAAAATATG
Organism: Eulemur rufifrons; assembly: GCF_041146395.1. Taxonomy (NCBI): domain Eukaryota; kingdom Metazoa; phylum Chordata; class Mammalia; order Primates; family Lemuridae; genus Eulemur; species Eulemur rufifrons. The sequence continues at coordinate 40,040,312 of NC_090989.1, forward strand.
AATTCTAGTTCTTTGTTTCTAGATATTCTGATTAAGTAGATGTGGGATTTAGCTACAAAACTCTGCAAATCTGCATTTTTTAAAATAGGAAATAATCTCTGTAAGTAGTTTACAGTTCATGCTTTTACAATACAGTGGCAGATATGTTTTAGGTTTTTTTTTCTGCCTCTGTTCATATCATTTTCTTAATGTGAAGCATGGTTTGGAGGAGTGTGTGTGTGTGTATACGCATTTCTGTTATAGTGGTTTTGGAGGTTTTTTTGGTTTTTGTTTTTTTCCCCAAATTTTTAGTTTAGCGTCTTTGATTTCCTGTCTAGTGTCTCCTGCCCACTCACTCTCCCTCCCAAGCCCCAGCTAAACTAATTGGTACCCGGCACTCTCAGTGCTAACGTTCTGCTGCTAGGATTGTTCCATGTTTGCGCCTAGAAGTGCACAGTACAATTGAGGTAATGCCAAAATGTAGTGAAACTGATTTGCTTTTCATCAGGTTCCAGTTTTATACTCTTATCTTTAATTTTATCCCACTGTATTCCTTCTTCTTCCTGCTTGGAATGTATATGTATTCTTGTCTAAGTTGAAATTTAATCCCTATGAAGAAGGATCACAATGTTTTAGATGCCAGTAGATTTTTGAGGAAGTTTGTTACAAAAATAAGTCCAAAACTATTCCCCTAATTGTGACCTAATTTATTCATTTCTCCTTGAAAATTACATGGATTTTTTTAAATATTAAAATTTGAGGAGTAAGCTTTTTTGGAACTCGTTGGTTAGGCATTACAGAATTACTGGCAGTTGGGGAATTTGGGGATTGCCCCTACACATGCAATTAAAACTAAATAAATGATAGGAGATTTGTCTACCTAGTTCTATACCTTTATTAGTATAGGTAAGAGCAGAGGATTGTAGGGAATGGCACTTGTCAACTTTAAGAATCTTTTCAGATAAATGGTACGATGTATAGTAATGAGCTCTCTCAATAGGTAGTAAGAATGGTAAAACAATTTGCTATTGTTTTTCATGTAAATGTCAGGTACAGAATCAGGCTATTCTCCAATTTTTGCAGTAGATAAAATATCTAGAACAAATTCCATACTGGGGATATTAGACCAACAACTTAGAATGAGAACAAAGCAATAGTTTTTTTTTCTATTGAAATAGGGGGACAGACTCTGAGGCTTCTTAATTGCAGGAACACTGTTTTTAGGACTGGGCTATAAAACAGGGTTTCCAGATAACTTCAACAAAAAATAGCAGGCATGTAAGATAAAAGATACATATAGAAATATTTCCATATGTTTGTATGTGTATAATCAATATGAGAAGTTTATTGATAGATGGCCATTAGTTTGCATGACATTTAATATAACATTCTGTAGACATTCTATTTTAAGAAATCATCTTTTTATTCAAAATAAGGTTAATTTAAATGGTAGTGCATACTATATCATTTGCCTGGAAAAATTCTTCAAGTTGACAAGTATCATTCCCTACAACCTTCTGCCATTATCTATGCTAATAAAGATGTGCAACCAGGTATATCTTTAAAACTTATGTAAGTTTTGGCTTTTACTGAATTCATGTTAATTTATATCATTTGTCAATCTATGCATTTCCCCCTTAGTTATTATTTTCAGTATATACATTTGAAAAGGAATGGAGACAAAATAATTCTCCACTTTTAATAAATTTAAGGAAAAAGTCCACTTATCAGTTGACCTTTACACAAATAAGCCTATTTTCTCCAAATCTTGCTTGCAATCTTCAAGGTGTCATACAATAATTAGTCCTTTAAGCATTAAACTTCTTGAATGAATATGCTTACAGTTCCTACTTTTTCAGATTCATTATTTGATTTATCACCTGTATGTGATCTTCAGCAGTTTGCCAAAACTTCTTTTTTTAAAAAAATCAATGTCACTCAATTTCCAAGTGCAGTAACCTTCCCTGAGTCTTACCTCGTTTTGTGTGTCATCCAAATATTGACATAACTCCATTCTGCTTAAAGATTTATCTTCTTTGGCTTCACAGGGTACAGTCCTCCCCTAGTTCTCTCTGACTTTTCACATTCGTATTCCTTTCTTCATTCTTCAAATGCAGTCGATATCTAACTATCTTACCTGGCACTTATATCATCTCCTTTCCAAATTCATGACTACATTGAACACCTCTTTGTGGTTCAGCCACAAATCTGTATAGGCAGTTCCAATCAAGGTAAGCCATGTTCTCTTATTTTCATGTGTGTGGTGTTATCCCTCAGAGTCTATGTAGGATAGCAGCTTCAAGATGTCTAAAATTGAACTATACATACTTCTTGTAAATTCATCATCCATATTACCCCATAAAAGTTTCAAAAAGATCCTATACCAAAAAATGTTTAACTTAAAGCTTCCTAATTATATTAATATGATGTGTAAGAAATTAGATTGCCACTTTTTTTAATCTACAAAATACATTTTATCAGTATTAGGGTTCTATTGGTTCCTCTGTTGAAATTTACCTTTAGCAATTGGCTACATTTATGATATTGTCTTCTATTACTATCATATTCCCTGTGTTTAAACATATGTCTTATTTTCCTTTCCAAATTGAAAACTCATGAAGGACAAATCAATTTCTGTTTCTTCTAATTCTCCCAGCCCAGAGCCTGACACATTAAAATATTCACCACCCTATGGCATGAATTTTAATTACTTTTCTAAAGTTATTAGATATTTAGGTAGTAAGTAAACAGAAAATTAATATAATAGTATATATTGGAAATTGAAAACATAAACCACCCACCTACTCCTTCTTCTCCCTGAAGCTTAAAACTAAGAAAAATCTTCAAGTTTCTACTTATTCATTATAATGGCCATAGTCACTTCAAAGCCCTCTTTCTATAAGCAGAATATTTGCCTTGAAGTAATATAAGGATAACTTCTCATGTGGGTCACTGGAGCACCATGAAAGAGTGTGGAGGCACAGTAAAGCACACCAAACAGTCAGACTGAAACAAATATTTTATTTTTATTATGGGCTTAAATGGTTCTGTTTCAGAAAATCCATATTTTTAATCCATTGGAAAGAAAGTAAATAGGAATGCTTTAAAGCTCACCCCACTGTATGTATAGAGATAGAAACATTATTTGGAAGTTTTAGGCCTCATTGACCTTGAACCTCATAGGTTGCTCTCCCTACACTATTCAGAAGGGATTGTAAACAGCAGTCAGTACTAATCATTTTGCTGAACTGTTTCTGGATATTACATGAGACTAAATGACTTAGACTTGGGTAAAATGTCCACATGGCATAAATGCAAGCCAAAAAAAAAAGTTGGGTTAAAAATTAGGGAGGTATCCATGAGCTGATCCCTTTTAGAAGATTTAACCGAATATATACATTCCCCTCCTCAGAATGAGAAATGCAACGTAACTAGCACAAATATTTACCTTTAAACTTCTTTATTTTCTTTTATACTCAAATTTCACTTTTATCCTACATCAATTTCAATCTAAAGAACAACAACTAGATTATGCCGCTGAAAAATGGGTTTAATTCATATTTCTGGAAGCTATTGGTCATTAAATATGAAATGTCCAATTTCAAATCAAAATTTTAGTTTATTATATCTCAAACAAAAAGCAGTGCAATCAATCAAAGTATATGCCTAAACTATTGATGCAGTTTTACCATCTTAATGGTAGCTAGTTTATGCCAGCAGTGAAGAATCCTGTAGAGGGAGAGGTAATGAAATTATAAAAGGCATTTTCCACAGCTTGTTGAGAATCGAATATTTTTCCTTGCAACAAGTGCTCCAAAGCCTGGAAGAAGTGGTGGTCAGTTGGTCCGAGATCTGCTGAATACAGTGGGTGACACAGTTTCCAAGTCCACCTTCTATAGTTTGAGCAGCATTGTTTGTGCAACATTTGGTGAAGTGTCATCTTACAAGAGGGCTGGCCTGCCTCTATTGACGAATCATAGCTGCTTAATCACAATCATCCTCTTCATTTCATCCAATTGGGTACAGTAGACGTCCACTGTAATGGATTAACCAGGTTTCATGGAGCTGTAGTGGACAATACCAGTGCTGGACCACCAGACACCATTAGCTTTTTTTGGATGTATATTCAGTTTTAGACTGTGTTTCGGTACTTCATCTTTATCCAACCATTGTGCGAATGCTTGTGATTGTCAAAAAAAAGAATCCATTTTTCATCACACATAACAATATGGTATAGAAATGGTTCACCTTGATGTTGTGACAGCAAAGAAAGGCAAACTTCAAGATGATTTCTCTTCAGTTCATGTGGAACTCATCTATGCACCTTCTTCACCTTGTCAATTTGTTTTAAATGGTCCAGTACTGTTGGAATACTACCATCAAACCTTGCTGCTAATTCACATGTAGGTTCAGCTCATCATTATCTACCTCGGTCTCAGGTGGCCCGCATGGCTCATTTTCAAGATTAAAATCACCAGAATGGAACTTCTCAAAACATCCAGCTACTGTGCCTTCATTAGCCACATCCTTCCCAAACATTTGTTGATATTTTGAGCTGGCTGCACAACATTGGTTCCAGGACAGAGCTCATATTCAAAAATAACGCTAATTTTTGACTTATCACACCTAATGTGTGCTATGCATACCGTCTCGAGGATGGACATGCTAGAAGCTCTGACTTGAATAGGGCAAAGGCAATATATGTAACCTAAACATTTGTCATTTGTACCCACATCATATGCTTAAATAAAAAAATAAAATAAAATAAAAAGTTAAAAAACAACAAAAAGAACACGAATTTTTGATTTATCCATGGTTTCACAAAAATTGCTCTAAAAAAAATGTGAAAGATAATCACAAGCCAAAATGTGTGTTTGAAAAACTGAGGGTATACCTTCACAATAAAAATACAACAAGAAGTGTCAAAGTAAAATGTCAGAGATATTAACTATCAAACTTAATGCTTAAGGAAATCAGACATTTCATACTTAATAACCTAAATAAAAGCTCATCTGCTAACTACTTCCCGGAAAAGTCTCTAGTCACAGCTATCATAACAATTAAGAGCTAGGGTAGGCATAACTACAGACACGTGTTAATAGTTTTTCTCTGGGCATTTGGTTGCTGCACTGAAATGATTTTCACTTTGAGAACCATGTACAGACATATATTGGCCTCAGATAGCTGTCATTATGGTAAAACTTGAGAAATTTTTATTAGCCAATATACAAACTGTCTTTCCCTAGTGTGAAAATTTCTTCCCTGAAAAAATCCCCAATTTATTTTATTAACATATCACATTTTTCATTGTAGGTGGAGTATCTTCGTTTGTTTCCCCAACCTTGCATCCCATTTCCCAGTCCTCATGCTCTATGGATAGTCAAAAGACCTGAGAACTTGGATAGCCAAACCATCACATCTTATTTCTCCAGAAAGAGTTTCAGTATTTTGATATAATGGGGTGAGAGACAGAGTTTTTTTTTTTTTTTTAAACAATGTATAATTTTCTCTGTAGTCATCTAGATACTGCAGAAAAATGAATATGTTCAGCTATCTGCTGACCATGCTGTATGCTCCAGGATGTTGTAGCATTCTATTGAAAATTTAAAAGCTTTTTCTCACCTCTGTATAATGATATTTACAAACCAGTGTTGACTATCAAAAGTCCATGCTCATCTGTATATATCAGATTACTGGGAGGCTCATGGCCATTCTCTCAAAATCACTTGATTCTAACTACAGAGGTTGTCATTTGTTTGGCATTCATATACAGTGTATACATTCTTAGTCATAACCTCATGAGATTTCTCATCAGTTTTGAAAGTTTCTAAATATAATCAGTATAAATTATTCTGTGACGCTAGGATATAAGAAACATTAGATAAGGAAAGAATGTTTAAATCAAAGAAAAGTTGCCTAATCCTCCACTTCCTGACTAAGGTACTGTAAATGCTAGTCAGTTGGGGGAATTGTCTCTCATTATGTTCAAGAAAAGTCTGGAGGATTCATTCAGAGGTGCCCCTGGCATAAAGCCCCCACTGCTGTTGTTTATCCCTAGCTTGAACTAAAGGAGAAAGTGGTAGCCTATTGAAAAGCTGTACTTAAGATTTCAAGATGGTACCTGGCTACTGACAAAGGCAGCTAGGGCCCAAGGCACAGTTAAGAATGAAGGGGGAAGATTATTTGGTGTTGGAAATAGATACTGCAATTTAGGGAAGCAGAACATGATAACAATAGAGAAAATTTCTATGCCTGTGAGTGTAGAAAACATCTTGAAGGAATTGAGTCCTGGGGTCTTGCTACAGGCATTTTCTGTAATCATTTCAGCAAAATATGATCAAAAACTGCTTAAACTAATAATGGTATAAAAGAAGACATTACCTTGAAGGGTATCACCCTTCACCAAAACTTCTATCTAGGGACCTGGAAAAATCTTACCTCGAAACCACCTAATAGGTTGACCTTAATTTCTATATTGTCAGTACTTTATCTATGATGCTTCAAAAGAGTAAAAATTTTTTAAAGGATAAATATTTAACCTTACGTAGGTAAGCACTTGAAAACTATAAGAACTGTAAGTGGCATTGCTCAAGAAAACAATCTGCATTAAGAAATGAATGTCTTATATTTCCTATCAGGCTATGAACTCTTTAGCAATCTACCTTTTGCGTGTTAGAATCTCCTGTTGTAGAGCTGCCAGAAGATGTCTATAGCACCACCCTCAGTCTTTGGTAACCTCATCGGTGAAGCCTATGAAACCGGTCTTACATAGGTATACCAGAACTCTCTGTCTCAAGTGTACTTTGTATCTTTGCATAAGATGTCTCCAGATTATATTTGAAAAGTCCATTCCAAGCCAAATCCTCTATGTGATCTTTCAGGGTTGACCATAGGCAACTACAAGGCATTGCCTGGCAAGTCTTGGGGTCAAGGGAAGCTGCCCAGACTTGGTACATGGCCAGTGCATTGCAGTTTTCTGGAGGGAATTGCAGTTAAAAACTCCCATCCCCCTAAGCTAGCCATACTCAAATATAAATCCTGAAGTCCTAGCCAGGCACCTTCATTTAGAAGCCTCCAGCTTAAATCACATCAGGAGGCCTTGACTAAGACACTTTTTTCCACTCAGTACTTTTTCACTCCTAGTGTTTTCCCCTCACTCTTCCCCTAATCCTTTGGATCTATAAAACAAATGGGGCCTGTTATTCAGAGATCCTCAGCATTGAGAAGATTGCCCTATGTGTGCTGATCCACCTGAGCTTTGCTTTGTACCATTTTAATGGGGGAAAAAAATAGAGCATTAGAAAGCTGGCACCAGTTTTTGCCTCTTGCTTCCACTATTTCAGTAAGTGAATAAAGTCTTGACTATAACCTTCGGTTTGTCTTGTTCTAATTGACCACCTAGGAACCTGGCAGCTTGACAGTGGTGAAGCACACAGGTTTCTTCCCCAGGCACTGTTGGGGATTAACAAGATAGCTGGGGAGAATTTATTGGGAGGGATTGTTCCCCCTGCTTATCCAGCTAGTGATTAACATATTCAATCAAGTTTTTATCTATACTAAGGTTGGCCAACTGCCCACAATATAATTATTTTAGAATGTATATGTTACACTTAAAAGAGAAAAGATATAAGTATTATAGCATGTGTCTTTACAAACACAAACTACATATTCCTTTGATACACATTCTACTTTCTTGAGAATTATCAGGCCACTCTTTCTGCATGCCTCTGTTGAAACTAAGCCAGTGCTTCATATCGTGGCTTACAAGGTCCAAGTAACTAGGGGGAGAGAATGCACACAACATCCTTCACCTGGCAAGAGTGAGCAAGAGCAATTTTTTCTTCAGTGCTGTGGCTGACATTCTTAAGCTTGGGCTGACAGATGGAACCCAGAGGAAGATATTGGGAAAGCAACAAGGGAGAAAAGTGAATTCTTTGTGATTTCTGCATATCAGCTAAAAAAGCATATAGTTGGCTACCCTGAGGCCCCAACCAGTTCTGCAAGTCATCTTGCTCATCTATAGAAGACCCTTTAATAACCTAGGTTCTCCCAGACAGATGCATACTGCCAGGAAATGTGTGTACTTCCCAACTCCACGGCATTATTCAAATGGATGCTTCTCAAATTTAATGAACATACAAATACAAATCATCTTGGAATCTTGTTAAAATGCAGTTTCTGAGTCAGTCGGTGGGACCCAAAATTCTGTATTTTTAACAAGCTCTCAGAAGTGATGTCACTGCTGCTGGTCTGTGGTCCATGCTATGAGTAAGAAATCTGTAGACTATGAAAAAGTCCACTGCTGGACTTGTGCACTGTGCAACCTGTGAAAATGTTTACAGTGGTCCAGCCATCGTCACGTGAGACACTGGAAACTATGTGACCTCATACTTTTCACAAGTTTTTTTTTTTTTTTTCCACCAAAGGAAAAAGAAAAAGAAAAACTCCTCTCTCTCACCTACCACATTCTTCCTACTCTTCCAAAAACCAGCTTCTTGCTAGCCAAATTTACTGTTCTTATTCAATGGAGAAATCAAGCGAGATTTTTTTATTATTAATTGCATGCAAAAGTGAAGCCATTTTCTCTTTGCTCTGGAGTTCGGTTCCACTTAACTGATGTCTGTCATCAAAAGGACTACATATTTACTCCCCATCACTGAAATCGGGTCACGTGTCTTTGCTCTGAATAAGTATGCTATTATTTTGAAGATTATTCTGTGTTTTCCACTCTGCTCTCTGTGGCTAATAGGAATCAGACATATTTCATGGAACTAACAAGATCCCAGGGTCCAACTCTGTTTCATGTGAAGTAAAATTTTATTTAAAGCGTCTGCCCATTACACACATCCTGTGGATTATTGCTCTCACTTTTCAAAAAGAGACCAACTTATTCATTGTTTCTCTTAGTTCATTTTATGCCGCTAGGACAAAATACCATAAACTGGATAGTTTACAAACAACAGAAATTTTTTGCTCACAGTTCTGAAGGGTAGGAAGCCCAAGACCATGGCAGATTTTGTGCCTGGTGAGGACCTACTTTCGGGCTTATAGACAGCACCTTTCTGCTGTCTCCTCACAAGGTGGAAGGGGCAAGAGGGTCTCTCTGGCCTCTTTTAAAAGGGCACGCGTATATCCCATTTATGAGGGGTCTTCCCTCATGACCTAATTACCTCCCAAAGGCCCCACCTCCTAATACCATTACCTTGGGTATTAGTGTGTCAACATATAAATTTGAGGGGGACACAAACATTCAGACTATAGCAGTCACATTTTATGACATGGGATTACACATATAATATATTAAAGCTTGCTTCAGGTCTTTTGGGGGCTACCTACTTACCTCTTCATTCTTGCCTGGCTTAAAGTACAGCGTTTAGTATCTCATTTCTAATAGTCTACAATTGATAGTCATGGAAAGTCCAAGACATATAAAACAGCTCCAAAGCTAGAGAAGACTCAGTTTAAATGAGCCACAGAGCAGACATGCTTTCAGCCATCATGGCGTAAGAAGAATCACATGCTATATTAATATCAAAGTAGATTTCAGCATTACACAATTGAAAACATGTACCATATATGTGTAACAATTGTTTGCAGATATTAGACAATAGGCAGCACAGGGCAGCCATCCCGGAAGTAAGGAAAATGAGCAATATGAGCCCTATGATTGGCCCTGTATTGGCAATAGAGTTGAGCATTTGAGGACACCAAATATCAAAAATTCAAAAACTAAAGTACCAAATAGGAGATAGAGAATTCCGCAGATGTGAAGCAGATTGTCCTTGTATCCTGAGCTGAGTACTTATCAGCAAATGCATGCAAGGAAACCATATGAGGCTGGGGAAAGAACAAAGCAGAATAACTACTGAGACTTACATAGGATTAGCAACAGATGATGTTTCCAGGAGCAAACGAGAAAACAAGGAGCATCAGGTAAAGTATTCAGGAAGTCACCGTCTCTGTAGCGGGGCCACATTAGCCTAAAGGTAACATTATTCTGCTTTAAAAAGAGCCTCAGAAGAATCAGACTGAAATTAAGTAACCTGTCTCTTAAAACAAAGATAAAAATATTTAAAGGGATACACACAAAAGCCTATCATAAAAATTTATAATTTCTGGCATCCAACAATTATCAGTCATACAAAATATCAGTAGTGTACAACTCATATGACAAAATCCAATTAGTAGAAATGGACTCAGAACTGATGCATATGATAGAATTACTCGACAAAGACATTAAATCACTACTGTAAACATGCAGCGTACATTCAAGAAATTAAAAGAAAAGCATGAATGTGTTAATGGGAGATATGGAAGACACCAAAAGAGCCAAATCCAAGTTGTAGACATAAAAAGTGCAATGTCTCAGATAACAAATACACCGAGTAGTATTGAGAGCAGATTAAATTCTATAGAATAAAATATTAGTGAAGTTTATGGCAGCATAATTCACAATTGCAAAGATATGGAAACAACCCAAGTGTCCATCAATACAATGGATTAATAAAATGTGGTATATGTATACCATGGAGTTCTACTCAGCCACAAAAAACAATGGTGACCTAGCACCTCTTATATTATCCTGGATAGAGCTGGAGCCCATTCTACTAAGTGAAGTATCACAAGAATGGAAAAACAAGCACCACATATAGTCACCATCAAATTAGTATTAACTGATCAACACTTAAGTGCGCGTATAGTAGTAACATTCATAGGGTGTCCGGTAGATGGGAGGGGGGAGGATGGGATGGGTATATTCACACTTAATGGGTGCAGTGCTCACTGTCTGGGGGATGGACACGCTTGGGGCAAAGGCAATATACGTAACCTAAATATTTTTACCCCCATAATATGCTGAAATAAAAAGAACTAAAAACTATCTAATAAAATACAGAGAAAAAGTAAGAAAAATGATGAAAAAGGATCAGCGAGCTATGGAACAAATTCAATCACATACATTTGATTTATGGTTTCATAAGGAGGGAGGAGAGGAAAAAAAAATTGAACAAAAGGTCAAAAGTTTTACAATTTTGATAAAACTTAAAAGCTACATTTCTAATAATTTCACAAAACTTAAACAGAATAAACATGAAAAAGCTACAGTAAGGCATTTCATAATCAAATTCCCTAAACCAGTGATGAAGACAAAAATCTAAAAAGCAGCCACAAGAAACTAACTAACCAATAAACAATAACGAAAATCACATCTGTACAAAGAACTATAGGTAATCATGTTAGCAGATTTCTTAGTGAAAACAATGCCAGGAAAAAAAGTAGAGAAACACTTTTAAAATTAAAAAAAAAAAAAATTGCTGAATGGAGAATTCAAAACTTAAAGAGTAAGAAAAAGCTTCAAATTTTCTACCCAGAAACAATAACTTTCAAAAATAAAAGTGAAATAATTCCAGTTTCAAACATAAAAGCTGAAGGAATTTATCACTAGCAGACCAATACTAAAAGATATGTGATAGGAATTTCTTTGGTCAGAAGGACAATGATACCAAGTGAAAATCTAATTCCATAAAAAGGAATGACAAAACAGGGTAATGATAAATACGTCAATAAATGTTACAGAGATTTTGCTCATATTAAAAAAAAAATCTTAAAATACAATTGACTCTTTAATGTAATCACAGTATGTTCAGTTTCAAGTATGTACAATTGTGAAATGTATGTCAGCACAAATGCTGGGAGAGGGAAAATGAGAATACACTGTTGCATAGTTCTTACACTATATTTAAAGGTGTTTAATATTACTTGAACTTAACCACATATATAAAATAAACTCTAAAGCAACCACATATACACACAAAACTAAGAAATAACTACTAAGCCAATAAAAAAAGATAAAATTGAATAATTAAAAAATCACTTAATCAAAAATAGACATAAAAAAGTGACAGAACAAAGTACAGATAGGACAAATAAAAAATACTTTTATAAATGAACACCCAGTTGTATCAATAATCATATTTAATGTTAACAGTCCAAAAAACCCTAATTAAAAGGCAGAAATTGTCAAATTGGATATTTTTAAAAGGAGGTAAATCTATGCTATCTATTAAAAAATTCACTTTAAATATAAAGTCATAAATGAGTTAAAAGTAAGAGATTGAATAACTACAGTATATACCCATGTTATAAACTGAATTGCATCCTACCAAACTTCAGATGTTGAAGCCCTAACCTCCAAAGTGACTGTATTTGCAGATAAAGTCTTCAAAGAGCTGATTAAAGTTAAATAAGGTCATTAAATGTGGGGCCCTAATCCAGTATGATTGGAATCCTTTTAAGAAAAGGAAGAGGCCGAGCGTGGTGGCTCACGCCTGTAATCCTAGCACTCTGGGAGGCCAAGGCGGGTGGATCACTCAAGGTCAGGAGTTCGAGACCAGCCTGAGCAAGAGCGAGACCCCATCTCTACTAAAAATAGAAAGAAATTATCTGGCCAGCTAAAAATATATATACAAAAAATTAGCCAGGCATGGAGGCACATGCCTGTTGTCCCAGCTACTCGGGAGGCTGAGGTGGTAGGATCGCTTAAGCCCAGGAGTTTGAGGTTGCTGTGAGGTAGGCTGACGCCACGGCACTCACTCCTCCAGCCTGGGTAACAAAGCAAGATTCTGTCTCAAAAAAAAAAAAAAAGAAAAAGAAAAAGAAAGAAAAGAAAAGAAAGAGACACCAGGAAGGCACAAAACCAGAAAAAAAGGTCACATGAGAACACAGTAAGAAGGTGGCGATATATAAGCCAAGGAGAGAGATCTCAGGGGAAATCAAACCTGCCAATATCTTCATCTTGGACTTCCAGCTTCCAGCCCTGTGAGAAAGTAAATTGTTGTTTAAGCAACCCAATCTGTCATATTGTGTTATGGCAGTCCTAGCAAACTAATACGCCTTGCTAACACTAACCAAAAGAAAATTGCAGTGGCTACACTAATATTTGACAAAGTAGATTTCAGAACAAAGAATATTTTTAATGGTAAAGAGAAGGTTTAATATCAAAAAGGTCAATTCATAAAGAATGCATAAAGATTCCAAATGATTATACACACAATTACAGAGCTTCAGAATATAGGAAGCCAAAACTTATATGCTTGAAAAACTATGATTGGAAAATAAATTATTGTAATTCACCATAGTAACAGAGTAAAAAAAAAATATGATCGTATCAGTAGATTAAGAAATATAATTTGACAAAATTCAAAGTCCTTTTATGATTAAAAATTCTTAGGATACTAGTAAAAGAAGGAACTTCCTCAATCTAATTCAAGGCAACGAAGAAAAGTCTACAGCTAACTTTATACTCAATGGGAAATGACTAAATACATTCCTCTGACATAAAGAACAAGGCAAGTATATATGGCTGACTTCTATTAAATATTATATTCAGGTATTATCCAGTGTACTACAGCAAGAAAAAGGAATGAAATACATTCAGAATGAAAAGAAAGAAAGCTGTCTTTATTGCAGACAATATGATGGTTTATGTAGGAAATCCTAAGGATTTTCCTAAGCATTTATAAAAGAGGTATAGTAAATAGAGAGTTTAGCAAACCTGAAGAATAAAAATCAATATATGAAAATCAACTTTACTTCTATATGCAAGCAAAAAACAATTCTAAATTAAAATGAAAATATGATTTGGAATAGAGATATGAAATACTTAGTAATAAATCTAATAAGAGGCGTACAAGACCTGTACACTAAAAATTGCACGACATTGCTGAGAAGAGTTAAGAAGACCTAAATAAATGGTGAGATATATCCCATTCATTGTTTGGGAAATACTATATTGTTGAGATTTCTGCTTTCCAAAAATTGATATATAAATTTAATCCAATCCTATTCAAAACCAGCCATTTTTCTTTTCTTTCAGACACTGACATGTTGTTTTCTAACACTCATGGGTAAAGATGAAAAAACTAGAATAGCTAAAACTTTGCAAAAGTAGAACAAATTGGAGGATTTACCAATTACAAAGTATACTTAAAAGTCTCGCATCCTATGAACTGAGCCAGTTGGGCAGAAGTTAAACTATACTTATGTTAAAACTAAAGTAACTATAACAATAATAAAACCATAGTTATTATCAAATAAACATATCTTAGCACTTGTAAAACTATGGTAATCAAGACAATGTGGTATTAATGTGAAGACAAACATATGGATTAATGGAATAGAACAAGGAATCTGAAAATAGATCTACACATGTATAGTAAATTGATTTCTGGAAAAATTGCCAACGCATTCCAATGGAGAAAGGTTAATCTTTTCCACCAATGATGCTACAATAATAGGATAAACTATGGACAATAAAATTAACCTTGATCTTTAACTCACACTATGTAAAAACATTTACTCAAAATGGATCATGGCCCTAAATGTAAGAACTAAAATAATAAAACTTCCATAAAAGAAAACTAAAATAAGAATCTTAGTGACCTTGGTTTTGGCAAAGATTTTATAAATAGGAAAAAAAACACAAGAGCAATAAATAGAATCTTGATAAAGTGGACCTCAAAAATGTAAAGCTTCTGTTTTGTAGAAGACACATAAGAAAATGTAAAGGAAAGCCACAGAATGGGAGAAAATATTTTCAAAATATGTCTGAGAAAAGGCTATAAAAGCTAGAATATATGAATATCTTGAAATTCAATAATAAATCAAACAGCCCCACAGAAAAAGATCAAATATTTTGAAGAGACACATTATTGAAAAAAATACACAAATGTTACACATGCACACACACACGTGCAATTCTAAAATACGAATTGTTGTTAGGGAAATGCAAATTAAAACCACAATGAAATACCACTACATAGCCATTAGAATGTTGAAAATTTTAAAAAAGACTGACCATATTAAGTATTGGCAAGGATGTGGAACAATTGATTCCAGTGATATTAAATCCTAGGAAAAGCAAAGTATTCTATAGTTACAGAAAACAGACCAGGGGGTGTCTGTGGTCAGGTGAGGGGTAGGGATAGGGCAGGGTGGGCTGGAAGGAAAGATTATTAAGGGGCATGAGGAACCTTTTGAGGTGATTGATATTTTTATTAACTTGATTGCAATGATACTTCCATGGTTATATTCCTATGTCAAAAGTTACCAAATTAAACTCTCTAAATATTTGCTTTTTGTTATGCAAGTTGCCAGTTGTCCTTAAAGCCCTAAAAAACAAAACAAAACAAAATCCCAAGTGTTCTATGCAATTTCCAAGGCAGCACTGGGGCAGTAAAGCCATAATGTCTTAAGTCAAAAATAAAGTCACTTTATCACCAAGATGATGTTTTAATGGTACAAAACATTACGGGAAATAATCTTCTTTCATTTAAAGTTTCTTATTTTCCTGACTTTCTTTGCTTTTTATATATTTATTCTTCTTACTGAATTTCTGAAGACGCTCTTAACCTTAAAATTTGGGGTAAAAATGTGATGATGTTGTTTTTGTGATTAAAATCAAGAACATTCAACTAAGACATCACAAATTTTATACATTACTGGAAATTATGTAATAATTTAATTTCGTTTATAATGTCAAATATTGTTCTGTGAATTGTCTTCAGGGAGGGAATATTATATAATTAAAATGATATATATGTCCTAAAACTATCAAAAGTAACACTGATCTCTCAACTAGAAGCTAACATAAAATAGAAATTTGTTTCTTTATCAATAGTCCTAAGAAACTATGGCTGGCCTTAATGGAGAGCTGGCTGAGAAATAACAGACATGATGTAGTCCCAACTGAGTTGTCTTCTTTAATTAATCTATTGGCTAAGCTTTTGTTTTACTATAATTTACCTTAGATAGTATAAAACTAATATTTATTTAATCTCAAGTTCTAAAAATAAAAGTTAACTATCTTTTTCTCAAATGTGTATAATATATAGATAAAACTCAAAGTTAAGTATAGTTGATAAAGTAAAACTGAAACTTTTCAGTGAATAACGCAAAATCAACTCTCAGTTAAATTAAAGCCAGTTGTTTTGCATTTATTTTACCTCCTTCTCTGTACCCTACATCCATTCCACACCATTTCCCTCTTTTCATGGTGATATTTTGTCCTCAATGTTCAGAAGTTTTCATATTCTTTTTCTTTCTTTCTCTCATCCACACTTTCTCTGTCTCAGAACTCTTGTTCCTTCATGTTACAAAATCTGCACATATTACTTCATCAAGAGAGGGAAATTTTTCTGTCAAAAGTGTGAGCCTGTATTTATTTATTGGATAGGGAGCATTTATAGCTAAAGAATGAGTCTGTATTTATAGATATTTTAGCTTTGGTGAAAGATGAGAGTCTTTTATTGATTGTTTATTATTTGGTTAGGGTGTCATGACATGGGGTGGGAGAAGTTTGGATATATAAAATAGGCAGTTGGACTTTGCTGCTATAACTGACATCAGACAACATAGATGGCCATGCACTCTGCCTTTGTGGATGGATAGGAAATATAAACAGATGTTCATTCTTTAAGCCTAAAAACTGAGTATTTTCTGATGCAGAAGTTCACCTAATATTAATGTAATTGTTTGTAAAGTAGAGCAATTTAAGGTGACCTACTCATTCACATTTATTTTCCACATGTTTTGTGACAGGGAAAGATGATTTGATTCTATCGTAATAGATTAATTATGGAGACCTTTTATTTCTTTAAATTCTTAGGCAAGAATAAAAGCCCAAGCTGAATACTAAGAAGGACTTCACAGTAACTGCTCTGAGTTGTACTGACAGACCCCTAGATTGCATTTGTATTTTCAAATTAACCAGTTTTCCATGATGGTTCTTTAAAAACTAGATTAAAAAAAAATAAAAAGAACCTCTTTTTAATATTAATAATAATTTTAAAAAGTTTTCTCCCTACCCTTTCTAGAGTACACTGCATTATGGAATTTGACACCACATAAAATCAATTTTTTATGTGGAGAGGGGAATGATATTTCCATTTTTCCTTTGATATTTGCATATTTTCATTTCTATTAGAATTGGGTTTGCTTTTTGTTTCTATTATTTATTTTTTATCTCTATAGGAGCAACAGACACTGAACACACACAATAGAACTGCTATAGGCTGTTGAGAAACACTCGAAACAAAAACATTCCTCCCCAATGTACATTCTACACTTTTATAGACCTTTTTCCTGATTATTTTTAACAAGCAGATCCAATGGTTTGCTATTTAATAACATTATTTTAAGTGAACACTAAAATAAGCTCTCTTTTATTTTAATTGAAAGAGCTTTTATTTCTGCCTCGTGTCTGTTAAAATACAATTTTCAGCCAGGTAAAATTGTGACTTTCATACTAATATGAAATGAACAGTTGTCAAAGATTTTATTTAACCCACTAATTAATAAGGAATACAGTAAAAATGTTAAAACCAATTCAAATGAGAATTATAGAGATTGATCTTCTGTACAAGATTCATTTGCATTGCCATGAGCAGGAATCATTTGCATTGCTATGCAATGAAATTCCAGGAAATATTTGCATTACTTCAGTTTCTCCAAGTTAAGGTCTGCCTATCACAGGTGGACACCCTTACAAAATCAGATAATCCCAGAGGGGCAGTTATACAATGCTCAGCACTCTATTCGAAGGACACTCAACTATCTCTTTTGCACATTTCAAACTCCTGCACAAATTTTCCTGACATTGCATATTTGCTGTTATGATTTTGCTGAACCTCATTAAAGTATCACACTGGATAATTAGAAAAAATTATTTTACTGTGATTTTTAAAATTGATTCCTCTTGAAATTGAATCTAAGTGAAAGATAAAATAAGTGAATTCTAGAAAGAAAGGCTTTGAGAATTACTTATGTTAAATTGTAATTCATTTGTGTTAATTACACCATATATAGAGTTTCAACCAATAAATAGACTGAGACTACATTTGAAATAAATGTTGATGTCTGGGAAGTAAAATTATTAAGTTAAAATTACATTAAAATAATATTAACTAGCTTGAAAAAAATGTGAGGAAAAATTTTCTTTATTAAGCTTTAATCACTATACAGCTCAAAGTAATATATCAAAAAGTAACCATAACCACTTATCTTTTATTTTGCTTCAATTATTTTTCCCTATTTTCTTTTACAGGTCAATAACTAGAACATGAATGGTAATTCTTCAATTTCCTGTGTGTGCTTTTTTTCCATGAAAAACAAGTGATTTAAGTGTGATGAAAGTAGTTATATTTTGAAATTTATATTTACTGTTTACAATAATAGATGCAAATACTTTTAAAAAACTGATTTCTTTCTCTTTCTAACAACTGCCTTTGTTTTTGTTTTTCTTAGTAGCTCTTGGATACATGTTGTCAATTGTATGTCAACATCTAAATTTCAAAAAAAAAGCCTCTTAGATTTTGGCTTTCTCTTAAAATTATTTTAGTCCTGACTATTTTAAACATGACTGTAATCTGCTGTTTTGCACATTTTACAGACCTATTTATATTTATATTATTTCTATACCGTCCGATGAGTATGTTGGTATGCAGAGATAAACTTTCACCCTGCCATGTGTTGTTTTAATACATGCTCAAAGAATGTAGTAGCATCACTTTATCCCTCCCCACATCAAGCTCAGGGCAGACCCAGTAATTTCTTTTTCCCTAAAACAAAATAGAGTTAATCTATCTTGTCCACTAACACAAAGTACATGAAATATTTCACAGGCAATTAAAGTGACAGAAAATATATAGCTCTCGCCTCAGCCTATTTGGGATGCACCTTGTGAGCTGCTCTCTCTGGGACCTCTGTGCCAACTTTGTTTCTCTACTCTGTGACTACACAGTTGTTTCATTTCAAGTCACGGATTCTGGATACCAACCAAGCTGGCAAATGAAAAATAACTCAGCCGGGGCCATTTCACCCACCAGTGATCTCTGTCTGTGAGATAATTCCTCCCTGAGGTTTCTTTCTCTCCACTACTGTGTTCTTAAAGGCCTAACATGGAGCAGCAGGCTGGTGCCACTGTCGAAGGTTTTCAATTAAGACATGTAGAGATATCAAAGAAGCAACAAACAGGCCTACACAACAATGCCTCATGTTTTGTTCTCAGTTCTAGTTGAGAGATGGCGAGATACTTGAAAAATGTAGTTCATTAATCCTTACAACAGACCCCGGAGGCTGAGAGGACAGAGATGGAGCCAGCAACAGGATCGAGTCTGAATAGTTTCTCTGTTGGTTGTGTACATTTGGAGCTGACTGTGAAATCTATGTGGACATACTGAACCCTACGGTTAACCTCATGGTGCAAATGTGTTGATCAAAGGCACTCTGTCAGTATCTGATTAAAAGCCATGTAAGAACACTGAAGACATTTCCTTCTGGTTAACAACTCTGATTACAGGGGGCTCCTGGAGTGAGTTTTCCTGTAAGCAGTCAAGCAGGTCCCTGGGCTCCAGCTGTAGCTATAGGGTTTCCCAATGGCAGAGCTTCCTGTTGCTGAAGGCTTCAATTCATTCACAGCTTGTAAATCAGTAGCCTGTAAATCAACAGATTGAGCTACTACTGTTTAAAACGCAGTTTCCTCAACAAGCTTCCTTCTGGTTTTGTTTTCATATATCAAGGGCATGAAAAAAAAGTGTCCAAATTTTAACACCTGGACCGATGTGGGCTCAGCAGGAGAGGTGTGTTACACCAAGCTCTGCAGTTTTGTTTTTGTTTCAGTGGAACAAGAACTTAGTGGCTAATGTCAAGATATCATTTACTTAGAGAAATGATGGGGGACTATTTTAGGAAAATTGAAAATTTTTAATGCTGCCTGCATCTCAGCAGTTTTAAGAAGTACAGAATAGAGCTAAAGTTGGAATGAGAATCAAACATTCTGATTTCTTTTACTCTCCAGTATTAAACGTGTATAGATACAATTTTGAAATTGATCTGGGGTGCTTAATCCAACTATTTTGAACACTTGATATGATTTAATGCCTATTGAAACCAGATCAACCACAAGAGGACTGGATAATTATTGAAAATCTTCTGTTGTCAATGACCAATTACAGAGAAAACTATTAATATGCATCAAGAAAGCTACAATTGAAAATGTGGCAAATATCTAAATTTATGGATTCATCTATTATCAAAAAATGTTTTAGATGGCAATAACAGGTACTATATAATCTATAAAATATTATAATAAGCTCTTATTAATTATTGCCATGTTTGAGAAAGCAGAATTCTGTGAGAAGTAACTTGTATATTTTAGTGTTATGTTTAAAGTCAACATTAACTGTTGATAATTAGTATTTAAGAAAATTAATAATTGCATTTTATCCTGGTCACTATACTAAATGCAGCAAAATTCACATGGAAACTTAATCTATGTCCCTTCTCAGGAATCTGTGATTATCAATACATTGATTCCTTTATATGGTTGTCTGTAAGCCCTCTGAGAAAAGTAGGGAAGGGAATTTTAGAGCTAATCCCTTGACTATCATCATTATTATCCTTTAAACAGAATTGGATTTGAAGATTGATCCAAGCTCACAGGACAGCAAATTTTTCTCAAAGCAAAACAATATTTGAGTTGTTAAATTTGGAAATATCTAATTCATAGTTAATTCCTATCATTGGAAGCATGTTATAAAATAAAATGTGTGTGGCCTGTTAGTATAATTAGCATATTGTAGAATAAAGTCCCTTCCTAAAATGAAAGTTTGCAATATAATTCAAAATAATTCGCTTTTTAATAGATAAAGCATGATCACAGTAAAAAAATCAAGTCAGTTTCAAAAAGATGTATCCTATAAAGAACTCTACTTTCTACCCAGTCTCCTCTCTAGGTCTATTCTCTAGAAGCTATCTCTATTACCAATTTCTTATATGTTGTTCCAGACATATTCTATCTCCATGCAACATTTTAAATAACTGATTGTATGTCCCACAAATTTTTCTGAATCTTCCTTTTCTCCTTGGATAATTCCATCCTTGTACTTAAGACATTGTCTCATTCATTTTAGTAGCTACATAGAGTTTCCATTAATGTGTGACGTGTACTGTGTTGGACCAGTTTCCTATTACAATAACCTTATGGATGTTTTCAGTTTTGTTTTGTAATGAACATAAAAGCAACTTTTGCTTATATCTGTAGCATAAATCTCTAAACATGAAATTTCCAAATTAAAGGGAATGAACATTTCAAATTTTGGTAGATATTTGTCCCAGACAGATATTTACATTGTCCCACTCAAAAATTTAAACTTTCACCAAAAAAATGTAGTTTTTGTTTCATTTCTCTTAACATGAAGTTGAGCATCTTTTCATATTTTGAAAATCCATTTATATTTTATTTTTTTATAATTTCTTTCATGTCTCATACCATTTTGTTATTGAGTTGTTGATCTCTTTCTTATCAATTTATAGGAGCACTTAATATGTTAAGTAAATAAATATTAAACTGCCATAATTGTTGTAAATTTGTTTCCAAGATTTTCCTTTATTTTGATTTTGTTCATGGCATTTATATAGATGTTGATTGCTATTAAGTCAAATTCATCAATCATCTCTCACATAATTTCTGGAGTTGGTATCATTTTTCAAAAGTGTAATTCTATATACTAATTACATAAAACACTCTCCCATGTTTTCTTCAAGTGCATTTGATTTATTTTAAAAGTATTTAAATATTAGTCCATGAGAATTTTCTTGATATAGGAAGTCAGATATAGATCTAAATATTTCTCAGATAGCTACTCAGTTGTCTAAATGCCATTAATTAATCCATCTTTTTTCTTATTGAAATGTACTGACACTTTACCATGTAATATATTCCCTTATATATATTGGCCTATCTCTTCACGTATCAGTATCTAATATGACATTTAAAATATATATTCATTGTTTTAGTTAGTTTTTTCTAATTACTTTAATTTTTTAGATATCTTTTGACAACGATTACTCATTTTTCCCATATACATCAGCTTAAACTGAAAATAAGGCTAGCTGTGAATTTGTCAGAATTATTTTAAAGTTTTAGATTAGGCATCAGCAAGTTCCAACTCATAGGCCAGATCTGGCCCTTAACCTCTCTTTGTAAATAAAAGTTTACTGGGACACAGGCACATCCTCTCATTTAGGTACTGTCTATGGCTGCTTTGTTTGCTATAATAGAAGAGTTAGTAAGTAGTTGTGGTCAAGACTATATAACCCTAAAACCAAAAGCGTGTAATATTTGGCCCTATACAGTAAAAACATGTCCATCTCTGTTATAGATTAATGTTCCATAGATACTTACACATTTTGAGGCAATCAGCAAATTTTACTGACTTGCAATAAATTTATCTTTCCTGTGCTTGCTATATATTCATTCACTCATTTAACATCTAATTAGCCTTTAACATAAAAAGAATATTGTATAATGCATATAGATTTAAAAGTGAATAAAGCAAAGTACCTGCTTTGAGGAACTCATTTTTATAGGCAGATATATTAACAATTAATTATACAATTTGAAAATCCTATATGGAAGGTAAACATAATGTCATGCAGAAAAACCCAGTGAAGTAGGTTAGGTTTAGTATTGAAATTTAGCAATGACTACAAGTGAATAAGCATGGTAATGTTCAAAACTCAGTGTCATTTTAAAGCAAATATTTAAAAATCATGAAAAATAAAAATTTCTATTTTATTAATAAAATGTTTGTGTCATTTTAATGGGCATGTTTACATTTCATAAACTGTTAACTTTAAAATATTAGGGACAGTTTGACTTCTTCAAAAATTTCTATCAGCAGCACCTAGTATTATTATACCCTCAGTGAACTCTAAATTAATTGTTACTAAATTTCTTATTAGTAGCCTGGTTTGTACTTGATTTGTACTCAGAATACTTCTGGGAGAAAGGAGAGATTATTGAGAGCCAGTAAACATAGAAAGAACAGTCTTGGCAATTATGAATAGGTTTTCAAATTACCAACAATACTATGAACAGAGATCTCCTTCATAATTTTACTGTGAATCCATGTGCCTAAGCCTTTTCATTTACAGATTTTATTTTCTTAGTTTCATGACTGAAATAGGTGATCCTAAAAAATTCAAGGACATTAAGAAATATTTACTTTGCCAGGACCAGTTTTGACACATCTTCACTTGGGAGGAAGTGTGGCCTTTGCCAGTTGCAAAGCGATCACAATTCTCCTGCCTCTGTTTCAGAGGCACGAGGGTGATTTGAGGACTGATTTATTTTCAGTTCCCTAGAGAATCTAGCTAAATTGGAAAGAAAAAAAATCTTCATAAATCATATATGATGTCTTGAAACTTAACATTTTTCATATAATACAGAGACTACTGCAATCATGACAGTTGAATGACATACAATAATACGGCACAGAGACCTCCAATTATCAAATCAAGGTGGTCTCAGTAAATGGTAAGGTCTTTAAAAATTGCAACATTGGCTAACAAATTGTGATTAAACACTGGGTCAGGTTAGCAAAGAAACCATCTCATCTTAGTTCCTATCTGTTTCATTGTGTTAAGATTCCAGCAAAATGTAACAGAATTATAGCAGAAATCACATAAACTGATTGATGAATGGAAAACACGTGTTGCATCAGATCTCTGCTTTAAGATTTTTTTTCCTCCATTATTTGCAACTTTATTATAGAGATACAATATTTTTACAGAGGACCTGGTGATACACTCAAAAGTAATAGCTCAAATATACACATTTTCTGTAGTTGCTTAGAGTTCACAGACCAAATATTTTTTTTCACCTGTCAAAGATTTATATATGTTGAAACCATACACACATATACATTTAAAAAAATCATTCTTAAGTCTTGGTTAAATTCTTACAACTAAATTTTAGTGAAAGAGTTAATTTAAAAAGTCGAACATCACTTCAACTCTTTGTTTTTATTAAAACTAAGAGAGAAAGAGTCCATTGATAAATATTTTTAGGGCAATTACCTGGTAATTCATGAAGGACATGGAACTCAAAAAACAGACATTAAATCTCCAATGCCTCTCTTTTACCTTCTCTCACCTGTCATTCATGGGTCTTCCACAGCTTTCCTTAACCTACTTTCCAGATATCTCTCCTACTGTTCCTTTATACTAGCTAAAATCAAATTTATTTGTTATTATTTTTTGCACACGCCTTGTACTTTCTTACCTCTTACCTTTTTTTTTAGCAATTTGTACAACCAGAATGCTTTTGAAAACCATACTCATCTTTTATGATCCTTTTTAAATATCTTCTTGTTCATGTAGCTCCATGCATCCATTCCAAACCTAGTAATCTTTTTCTAAACTCATAAAACATTCTTCCCAAACTTTTAATTCCATTATATGTATGGAAAACCAATAGAACTGTACAGCAAACTGAGGTAAATCAGTATGCCTTTTCACAAGATTGGAGGCAACCTAAATAGAGTGTTCAAAGACTACATGTTCAATAAGCCCGTCCATGATGAGTAATGTGACACAGCTGCGACCAGGTGTGCCTATAGAAGAGAACTAAATTCTATGCAAATTCTTTGACAATTTGTCAGGTGCTGTCTTGTATTATTCCTTATTACTGGACTCTTTTTCTTGATCTATTTCCTGAACAGATCGCAGGATCACAGACTATTAGAAAATAGGGCTAATGTCTTAATTCTATTTATTTATTTAACATTATGGTAAAATGTGCATAACATAAAATTTGTATTGTAGCCATTTTTAAGGGGACAATTCAGTGTCATTAAGTATATTTACATTGCTGTGCAACCATCACCACCATTTCCAGAATTTTTTTATCTTCCCAGAAACCCTACCCATTAAGCAATAACTCTCCATTCCCTTCTCTCCTTAGTCACTAGCAACCAACTATTCTATGTTCTGACTTTATGAATTTGACTATATTAAGTATCTCATATAAGTGGAGTCATACAATATTTGTTCTTTGGTGAGTAGCTTATTTCACTTAGCATAATGTCTTCAAGGTTTATTTATAATTATTTCTAAACATAGTAACTAACGTTTTGTACCACACCAAGAAGATTCTCAATAGGTATTATTTATTTATTTTTCATTCTCCTCTCTAAATAGCTTATGTTCAGTAGCAAAAATTATGTATGAGAAGATTTAGTTTCTGATTACATTAGAAATTATGAATTAACTCTAAGCCCTATTACATTTACTGTCTTTGATTACCTACTAAACTCTTAATAAAAATCAATATGGTGATTTTTTTGAAGGGAGCAATGACTGATTTAGTTACTAATTGAACTTAATGTATGGATTACAGTTGATCACACAAAAATCACATTGTCTGCAATTGACCCTAATAATTCAATAATTAAAAATTGGATTAAAGTGTCATGTTCATTGGTAAGACCATGACTCTTGATAATTCTTGTTCTTTAGAGGGTCTTTAATATTTAACAATTACCTAAATAATTGTTAATGATTTTCTGGTTTACATAAGCAAAGTTAGTACACTAAATGTCTTTGTTATTGGTTATAATCTTTAGTTAAAATGATGACTCTGTCCCCTGGCCAATATCCTCTCTGTAATTTATGACATACTGATAAAAAGCAACCAAGAAATAATTTATTAATATTAAAATAAAATAATTTTTAGAATACTGTAGACTTGTTAAACTAATGAAACAAATCCAAATTTAAGCAATTTTTCTAATGCCTACATTGTTCTATATTTTGTGATTTCTGTCACTCCATTTCATTATGTAATTCAATTATTTTCTACAAAACAAATTGTAAATGAATTTATTCACACAGTCCTGCAAGCCAAGCCAAACAATCTAGATGAAGCATATTGACATAAAATGCTTTTTGCTTTCTTTTTTTTTTTTTTTCCCAAGCAGGATCTCACTCTGTTGCCCCAGCTAGAGTACAGTGGTGTCTTCTTAGCTCACTGTAAGCTCATCTTCCTGCCTAAGCCTCCTCCTCCCAAATAGCTGGGAGTATAGGCATGCACCACCATGCCCCGCTAATTTTTCTATTTTTTGTAGAGACTGGGTCTCATTATGTTGCTTAGATGAGTCTCAAACTCCTGGCCTAAAGTAATCCTCCTGCCTTGACCACCCAAAGTCCTAGAATTACCAGCATGAGCCACTGTGCCACGCCTAGAATGCTTTTTTATCCTGAGGTCTTTATTCTCTGCTTATAGATTTTATTTTGAATATTTGTGGGCAGTTGTACCTGAGCATCATAACATTTAAAGCTTTCATAATGGGTATTGACTCTAAAAAAAAATAAACTTAAAATTAGTTTACATTGTATATATAAGTACATAACAATAAAATATTTAATTAAAACATGTTTACAATAGCAAGCAACAGTGATGGTGACTGAGATAATGCAGACATTTTCCTACTTCACATTGGCAACTTCCAAAGTGTGCAAAAAATTGAATAAATTTTTCTGCATACATTTTGTACTGATTTCAGTTCTACAATCATTGATAAAGGATTTGCAGAATAAAATAAAATTTTAAGAACAATTGTGGAAAAATATGCTGGCACCAGTTTTAAAAAGATGAAGAAAAATTAAAGTTGATATTGCTAATTATTTACATAGAATGGAAGGCTTCAGATTTATCTGTAGAATAACTTTCCTATTAACAGTTATATAGATGAGAGCATTCTCTTACTGCTAAACTTTAGAGATTTTTTGCATAAGTCTTATCACAAAAAAATAACTGTACAGAATGCAAACATTGTAAGTATTTCTCAAATGGACAATATAATGAAGTATGAATAATTTGTAACTCATTATATCCTATTCATATCCTAATCTATTAATGAAACAAACTGTATAATTTATGTAAAGTGAAAATCCATATTTTTTCATACCTATTTCCCTGGTCCAAGTTTTATTCACTATATCATTCACAACTTGGTCAAAAAAACAGAAACCACTCTGCATAGTATAAATGGTTTAATACAAATCTGGATGGTTGTTGTAAGAACTGGTAGAATGTTAGTGAAAAGTCTATTAAAGATCAGATAAGCTGCTGTCCAATATTAGGAAAGCATAAACTAGAAAGCTCAGTTTAAAGTGTCAAGATGCATTCTCAAAAATTTACCAGAAAGTTGCTGTAATTCTTAAGAATTTCTTATAAAGTTTGTACCTCTTGTCTCAGTTATTAGCAACAAAGCAAAAGGCCTTCAGTAGGAAGTGGCAAGCCACTGAGAATCTCACATCGTCACACATTCGTCTACATTTGAATTATTTTTCTTTTCTTTCTTTTATATCTTGGACCGGGTCCCTCTCATTAGCAATCTAGGCTTGAATCAAACAATGAAGACACTTCAGGGAAGTGTAGTTTCTAGAAATGCAGAGGAGACTGGGAAGAGGATAATGGTGATGTCAAGTTAAAAAGTAATAATCTGACTTTGATATGCATTGCTTTTTTCATATTTAAGTTTCAATAAGCTTTAGGTTAACACGATACAACTACCCACATAACTGAAGACACGCTCTTTCAAGGAGACACAAAATCTGATATATCATTCATACATCTCAGTGTGAAGTTCATTTGTATTCCAGAACAGTTGCAAAAATATTCATATATCCATATATGGATATGTGGCTATCTAGATATCCATAACTGAAACACTGAAATATAGGGCTAAATAATATTAATGTATTTACATTCAATATAAAGAAAGAGAAAAATGATGCAAAAGTTGATTAATTGTATGCAAATATATAAATATCAAATATGATAAAAAATATATAATACAAGCACATTCATGTAACTGGATATATGGCCATAGATGGTATTTAAAACTTCCTTCTTCCTCTAATCATTTCATGATCAGTTTGATTTCAGCCAGCATCATAGCATGTTAGGGACTTTTACCTAACATAGTGATCCATGCCTTTATGTCTGAAGGATTGTGTTAGTAGTAGTCCTGCCTGGGTTGAGTTCTTGTCATTTGCATTAGCTTTTATGAGAACCACCATATTGGCCCTCACTATATATTTGTAACTCTGTGTTTTGAGTTATCCTGCCAGGATAGTAAACTTTCTTTTGCCTATTGATTCAGTGGCATAAAAGACTAATATGATTAAAAGACAGATGATCATCTCAGTTTCCTGTTCAATTGTACCTTTGTTTTTCCACTAATGAAAATATTCCATTGGCAAAAGGCCTGGGGTGGCTGGCAAAGAGGGCAGACTGCCATACATAGTCTAGGTTATCTTATCCACTTGATTATTGAGGGCCTCTTCTGCATCCTGTTGGTAAGTATCCAATCAATTATGCCTTTATGGAAAAGTCCATCCTAAAAATTCTTCTCCAGAACTTGTCACCAAAGTTGTTTTCCAATCTCTCAACCAGCCAAATCACTTAAATGTTTCTTTCTAAGAAGATGGATTTGTCAGCCTCTTCGTTTGGCCTCTCAGTTTCCTAAGACTCTAGAGGTCTTAGGTCTTTTGCATAGACGTGCCCAACACAGAGTAGCAGTCAAGATATTCACATTTATCAACAACTTCCCAAATGTTCCATTCTTTTTTGGGGGGGGTCTACTTATTACAAACCAATGCTCTAACCAAAAAGAATTGAAACTGTAAATTGATTTCTCTTTTAAATAATTCATCTACCTACAAGAGGGTCACACTTTGGATTTGGTTTTCATAAATGCTGGCTATGCAGACTATAATAAATTGCTTATGAGCCTTGGCCTTAAACTGGATATTTAAAGCAGTAAGTCTGTCATTTTCCTTCTTCAAGTTTTCCAGTACATTGGAAGACGCCAGTCAATCCCACAACTCATTGTTCCCCTCCATTATCTTGTATTGCTAAAACTACTTGATCTTCCAAAATTTTCCTTAAATAGATGGTTACTTACATGTGATGATTTAGCTAATTGTTTCACAATTACATGCTAAAGATTATCAGTATCCCATTTTATACTGATAATGAAGCTATTACTAAATTTTACATCCAATAAGATTAGAGAGCCAGTTCCATATTCTCAATTATTTTAGATTCTGTTAGACTTACCGTATCAAAAACTGCATCCATCAGTATTCAGTCAGGAAAACAGAAGCTAATCAATATATTCTGAGTATAAAGGCTTAATACATAATAATCTCCATG
The DNA here is from genome assembly GCF_041146395.1 of Eulemur rufifrons. Classification (NCBI taxonomy): domain Eukaryota; kingdom Metazoa; phylum Chordata; class Mammalia; order Primates; family Lemuridae; genus Eulemur; species Eulemur rufifrons. Next base: position 40,069,353 of record NC_090989.1, read on the forward strand.
TTTATTGGGAAATGTTTGTGGGATGAAGATGAGGAAGATAATGCCAAAGATAAGGTTGATGCCACCGAAGATTGAGGAAGAAAACACTGAAGATTTTAACCTAAAGCATAAAGTGGTTCTCAAAATCTTGGAAGGAAGTTGCCACATACTCAAGAATCTCTGAAAAGCTTGCACCAACTGATTCATTCTGTAGCAGAGAAGTAAATGCTTATTAAGAGCTTCTTAATAAGCTGCTGTGAATTTTACATCCTCTCATTCTTCTGGCTGCAACTCTCTCTTGAGGAAAATAGCTTTCTCTTTTGTTCTGCTTTCACTGGAGAGCCCTCTCATCTGCAAAATCTGGGATCATTTATAAACAATGATTCTGGTAAATGTAAAGTGTTCTTCAAGAACTGTTGTTAATTATGCTGGGTTGAAAACAGATAATCCATGAGAGTCATTTCTTCTTCAAACCATTAAATACATAAGTCCCTTTTTCATTATACCACCTGACCCCAAGAATTATTATCCTAAAATATAATTCAAATACTCTCATTCCCTCATCTACCCCTGAAACAAATAAATAGCAAAGACTTTCTGTTATCTTCTCCTCACCTTTTTAGGCTAACTGCTAAGGCATTCAGTAAACTTACTTTTCTGCTTCTATTATAACCATTATTTTCTGTTACGTCTAACTACAGCTATATGTACACATCAAATTTCCGTGCCTTTATGCTCCTGTCATATCACAGAATGCTGTTTTGTCCCAATCCAATCCTAGTAAACTCAACTGCTGTGTCCTCTTTGCTTCCTTAAAGCTTTCCTGTTAGCCCATGTCAAACTTAGTTATTTCTATTTGCATAGAACTAAACTTATACCTCTATGTAGCACTCATTTCATTCTGCCTTTTATTTTCCTACAAGACTATGGTTTTCCTATTCACTCTGGATAACATATTGTAAATCCAAACTGCAGTATGTAAACTCCCACTTCCCGGTCCTAAATCTTTCCCGTTGTGCATCTAGAAATATCTATGCCAACTAGTCATGCCTGGAAAAGGATAGGCATTGGGCAAAATTTGGTATCTTATGGGTGCTGTGGTGAAGTATGATTAGAACCCAGCCATGTTCAAAAAACATGAAGTCCTCAGCTTTAATTTCTGCTTAAGATACTAGTGTAAAATCTTATTCTGGAAAAAGAGAGTATCAGAAAGTGATACCCCTTATCAAATGATCATTTTTTCACCCAGACACTTCCAAAAGGTAAAGGGCCACTCCAGTGTAGCAAGGCACCAGGATCCATCCCATTATTGATTAGCTGTATCTGAAATCTAGAATAGCCAGAGTCACAGTGCTGGGCCCAGGTGCCCCGATTCTGACTGTACCCATCTTTGCAGGAGCTTCTTCCAACCACAACTGTATATCAGTAGTTCATTATTTTTAATTACTCAGTGATATTTCATATACTATGATTATTTTATAAAAGTATATAAATATGTTGTTAATATGTATTTATATATTATATATAATTATGTCATTATATTACGTACTTTTGTTTTTGACTCAGTGGTAGAACTCTAATACATACGATAAAAATAAAGGGTTCTATGCATAGAAACATTGTAGTCAAACATTTGAAAGTAAAAACAAAGATATTAGGTTGAAAACAACAAATGAGAAATAATAGAGAAACTGTTATTAGCATTTGCTTTCTCTACAGAAATGATCAAGGCCATGAAACAGTGGACTGACATACTTAAAATGCTGAAAGAAGAAAATAATGGCCAATCAAGAATTGTATATTCAGCAAAAATATCCATCAAAAATGAAGTGAAAATTCATTCCTAGATAAACAAAACTGAGAAAATCCATTGATAGCAGATATGTCTTTTAAGATATATGCAAGTCTTTCATGAAGACAGGAAATGGCCTCAGGCAATAACGTTAACACACACAAATAAAGAGCAGCAGTAAAGGTAATTACATAAGTAAATATAAAAGCACAAATGTGTATTTTCTCTCCTCCTTTCTAACTAATTTAAAAGAAAATTGCATAAAACTATAATTATAAAACTGTACTGTTGGAATTATACAGTATAAAGTTGATATATATGACAATAATGACACAAGACGTTAGAAATAGTGTCATTTTGGAGCAATATTTCAGTATTTACTGGAACTAAATTGTATTAATCTAAAGTAAATTATAATAAATTAAAGTATATATTGTAACACCTAGTGCATCCACTAAGAAAATAACTAAAAAAATGAATAAAAATAGTGCACCATAAAATATCTATTTGATTCAAAAGAACACAATAACAATGCACAGGGGAAAAAAATAAATGAGAAAAATACAAAAAAAAAAAGGAGCTATAAGTCCAACTATATCAATAATTACATTAAATATACTAATAAATTGATTTTTAAACCAATAGAAGGACAAATTTTCAGATACAGTCAAGAAAATGTAAAAACAAGATCATACTTTATATTATATTATTTGTGGGAGGAAAGTCTTAGATTCAAAGGCATAAATAGTTTAATAGTAAAAATACAGAAAAACATATCATGCAAACAGTAAGCAGAAGAGATCTGGAATGGCCATACTAATGTACCAAGTAGACTTTAAGACAAAAAAAAATTATACTAGGTAAAGATGAGTATTTTATAATCATAAAATCTCAATTCTTCAGGAAGACATGATGATTTTAGACATATATTCACCTAACAGCAAAGCCCCTAAATTTATTTATTAAGAACTAACATAATAAAGGAAGATATAAAATTGAATGATAAGATTCAGAGACTTTAATGCACTCATCTCTATAATAGATACAATTATTAACAAAACTTAACAAGTATACGGTATACTTGAACAAAACCATAAACTAACTTAACCTAACTTGCGCCTCTAGAATAGGCGACCTAACAAAAGCAAAATATACAGTCTTTTCAAATACACATAGGATATTCTCCAAGACAGATCATATACTAAACCATAAAACAATTCTCAATAAAGTTAAAGGATTAAAAAATTATGCAGAATTAATTCTGTTCACAACAGAATTAAATTAGAAATCAACAACAAAAAGTATTGGGGAAATTCACAAATACTTACAATTTAGGCAATAGATTTTTAAAGGTCTATGGATCGAAGAAGAAATCACAAGGGAAATTCAAAATCAATTCAAACTGAATATAAATATTATAAAAATACAATATATGGAAATTTAAAGGATGGAGCTAAAACAGTAAAACAGTGATCAGAAAGAAATTTATAGCTGTGAACACATACATCAGAAAAACAGAAAGGTTTCAAATCAATAATGTAAACTTCCACCTTCAGAAATTAAGTATGAAATAGTTATTAAATATGAAATGTCTAATTTCCTTAAATACTAAGTTTGAAGTTGATATCTCTGACATTTCACTTTGACACTTCTTGTTTTATGTTTGTTGTGAAGGTACATTCTCAGTCTTTATGCAAATGTACGTTTTGGCCTGTGATTATCTTTCAAATTTTTTTACAACAATTTTTGTGAAACTGTAGATAAGTAAAAAATTCTTTTTGTTTTCGAATATGAGCTCTGTTGTGGAACCAATGCAGCACAGACAGCTTGAAATATCAACAAAGTGTTTGGGAAGGGTGTGCTAATGAACACAGAGTACAGCAATGGTTTGAGAAGTTCCATTCTGGTGATTTTAATGTTGAATATGAGCCACGTGGGCAAATTGAGACCAAGGTGGATAATGATGAGCTGAAACTGTAGTGGAAGCGAAACCATCTCAACCTACTTTTGTGAATTAGCAGCAAGGTTTGACGTTACTATTCCAACAATATTGGACCATTTGAAAGATATTGGCAAGGTAAAGAAGCTGGATAGATGGGTTCCACATGAATTGAGGAGAAATCATCTCAAAGCCTGCCTTTCTTTGCTGTCACTACATAAAGATGAACCATTTTACACCATATTGTTACGTGTGATGAAAAATGAATTCTTTTTGACCATGGCAAGCATTAAGCTCAATAGTTGGATAAAGATGAAGTGCCAAAACACAGTCCAAGACCAAATATTCATCAAAAAAAGCTAATGGTGTCTGTTTGGTGGTCCAGCGCTGTTATTATCCACCACACCTTCATGAAACCTGGTCCTTGGATTACAGCGGATATCTATTTCAACCAATTGGATGAAATGATGAGGATGCTTGAGATTAAGTAGCCCGAGATTGATAAATAGAGACAGGCCAATCCTCTTGCAAAACAATGCTCTATCACATGTCGCCCAAATAACACTACTCAAACTACAGAAGCTGGACTTGGAAACTCTGTCATCCACCGTATTTACCAGACCTTGCACCAACTGATTACCACTTCTTCCAGGCTTTGGACCACTTCTTGCAAGAACAAATATTCAATTCTCAACAAGCTGTGGAAAACACCTTTTGTGATTTAATTGCTACTGGCTCTGTAGGCTTCTTTGCTGCTGGCATAAACAAGCTACTGTTAAGATGACAAACTGTGTTGATAGTTTAGGTGCATACTTTGGTTAATTGTACTGCTTCTTGTTTGAGATGTAATAAACTGCACTTTATATTTGAAAACAGATGTTTCATATTTAATTACCTAAATTGAAAATGAAGATCACGCTAAACTTCAAGAAAGAAGAAGAAAGGAAATAATAAATATTAAAGAGGAAATGAGTGAAATACAAAACAAAACAAAACAACAACAACAAAAAACCAACAATAAAAGAACAGAATGTTGCTTTTTTGAAACAGGTAAAAATAATTGTGAAAAGTTTATTGATGAAGAAAAGTAAAAACACAAATTAATATAATCTGGAGTAAAAGAGTGGACATTATTACTGACCTTGCAGTAATTAAAAGGATTGAAATGAAATACTATGAACAACTTTAAGGGTATTTAATTCAGTGTGAAGTAGAATGCAAAGCAAATTAAGAATGTTTTCAAAGGAAATGTAATTGACATAGAAGAATCAACACTGCAGAACATATTTTAAAAACATCAGACAACTTTTTAAAATATATTTGCTGTCATTTGACAAATACCTGGGTGAAAAATACTCTTCTTATAAAGCAGAATAGAGGCTAGGAGATTAAATATTTGAGCAAAAGTGGCCTAGATTTAAGCCCTTCCCAATTAAATTTTTAGAAATGGTTTATTGAAGCTACCATTTAGTTTTCTAGAGTCTCAATTTCTTTATTAGTAAAATGAAGATAGTAATACCGACATAAGAAATGAATATTAGGACTGAAAAGTAAAATGTATGAAATACTTAGTATAGTGCCTGGCACCTCAATGTTCAATAAACACTTTTGGTATTATTGTATGTTGTTATAGACTGTTTTGACCAGGAAATTATTTATCTATAAGAAAACTTGAATATTCAAGAAAGAATTTCAGTTAAAAATCCTATGCCAGTAAAATAATCTATAAATGTAGTGTATGTATGGGTAAGAAATTCTGGGCAGAAAGCATTGTTTTAGAAAAAAGCTGCAAATTGACTCTAACATCTATAGGGGACACAGGAAACAATATGCAAAAACATTATTATAACTTCTGTAACTTCCATTGTGCCAGAAGTAATAGTTGCTACTCAAATAAACCTTCAGAATGGAAACACATTGGCACTTGCTGGGTGATCTCACCTATTTAAAAGCTCCTCCTGTCCTCATTTAGTTCCTCCTGTGCTTTAGAATTTTCTCAAAAGAAATGTCAATATTCTGAAAGGCTGAGAGGAGGGTGAGTGCCAATTATAGTCCCAGTTGAGACACAAACAATTCCACTCATCAGTAAGCAAGAAGGTGAACCATTGAAGGAGCTTTTTATATTAATGCTGCAGTAAATGTGGCGAGTCCGTCACGGAATATTTCAATATATTGTGCATGTCATTTGGTTTTACAAGCAACCTGCTGAGAATGTGGAGACCTACTTTCCTCGGCTGTGATTTCAGTTCATTTTAAGAAACATCCCTAAATTATACCCCTTTCCTAAACATTTGGCTCTGTAATACTTTTCTTAATTAGCAAGAAACATATTTTCTTCCCCTAATTTAAAAAAAAGGCATGTATTTTCTAAAGGGAGAGATGCAAGCTAAAATATGCTGAGTTTGCATTAAAAAATCAATCCTGCAGTCTTCTAAAAAAAGAGAAAGAGACAATCAAGTACATCATTTAATGTCAAGAAAGGAAAGATAAGTAAGCATTAAATAAAACAGGCCAATTGACAAATTTATTATTCTCATTGAGGCAAAGTCAAACTATGATCTATAGTCCATTACAGATTTATGCTATCAATATAACTGCATATTATTTCACAAATAATCTAACTCTTACAGTAATAGTATTTGGGGAGAAAATATTAAATGCCAGTTGTCGAGTTAATAGCCTATTATAGTCAAATTTCCTTAAAATATGTACCTATAATATGTATTAATGATTTTTAATAATTTAAAATTATATAGCATAGCTGTGAGCTGAAATGAAACTATGATTGATTCTTCGTGTAAAACTAAAATTGCAAAACAACTTAGAGTTTTTCCTCAGGCAAGAAAATACACAAACACATCTTTAAAAACAATGGGCAATTTTTGAAGGGAGGATTCATTCTGTGCCCTAGTTTTGGCAGAATGTGTTAAAGATATTCAATACCTTCTTGTAGCAGGCCTGTTGGAAGCATACACTTTGCTTTAGTGGAGAAGGTATCCCTGTGTACCGGAAGAGTATAATTTATTTCAGAGCATAATAGACATAAATCAAATAAAATGAAAGAACATCTTCAGCGTGTCTCCTTGCTAACACAAATACATGGGCCTGTATTTTGCCTGTATTAAATTAGCATTTTTACTGAAAATATTAAGTTCCATTTATGCTTTGAGAGTTAATATAACAAAATGTAAACATTATGGGCATTGAGTTAAACACATAGATTTAAATCCTGACAGGGCCAGTTATGAGTTTCATAATTTGGGGAAATTTTCTCAATCTCTATGTGTTTCAAATTTCTTATCTATAAATAGGAACCTCTTTAACTTAAATACTTGTTTAGAGATTAAAAATACAATCCATACAAAGTTTTTATTACTGTTTCTGGCCTATAATATTAATAAATGATCAAAAAGAATAAACTATTATCTTCTTTATCATTGTATTTAAGAACAGAAACTGAATGTAATTTTTACTAAATAAATTTTAGTTATATTTTGTCTAATATTAGCTATTGTCCCATTTACTCCACTATTCCAAATATCTGTTAGGAAGAGAATAGGCTATCACCTCTAAAAATTATTTATAGGCAAGGCACAGTGGCTCATGTTTGTAATCCCAATACTTTTGGAGGCCAAGGTAGGAGGATCGCTTGAGGCCAAGAGTTCAAGCCCACTCTGGGCAACATAGAGAGACCCCCATCTCTATAAAAAATTTTAAAAATTAGCTGGGCATAGTGGCACACACCTGTCGTCCCAGCTACTTAGGAGGCTTAAGTGGGAGGATTGCTTGAGCCCAGGAGTTTGAGATTACAGTGAGCTATCATCATGCCACTGCAGTCCTCCAGCATGGTGACAGAGTAAGGCCCCATCTCTAAGAAAAAAAAATATGAATTAATATATTAAACAATTCAAAAAATACTGATCATCTACAATGTTTTAAGCACTTAGTCACTAATTAAATTAGAGAGAAAATAATGTTTTTATCATTTATTTTAATCTCATAGTACGTTAATGAAAAGATTTAGGTAAACATGGGGAGATTTTCTATTTTGTTATAATAAAAAGTTGCTACCTCATTTTTAATTGAAAAACATACACACACACACACACACACAATGAGTTACATATACAGAAAACATCAGCTCACTGAAGTCCATGTCCACCTGTAGACCACATATTTAGTATAGAGCTAAATATTGATCAGATATAGAAGTTGGCAGTATCTGTCTGACAATTGCATGCTGCCTTACATGTAAGCACCACATTTATGGTTATCGTCATTTGTCTATTGATATAACAGTTGTTGAGGACTTCCCTGTGCCAGGCTCTGAGAGGCACTCTGAACCAGAACGCTAATAAGAAATTCTCACGTTTGCCCTCTGAGAGTGATGAGAAAGTAGATACGTAAATAGAATACAAGTTTATTTATAGTAAAGGTATAAGCAAAGTTATGTAGGAAAAAAGGAAGCAGAAAGAAGTAACATCTTACACTTTAAATACAAGGTTGACAAATGTAAATAAATGCATAAAAACAAAAGCGATGCAATACAATGAGTCTGTGTAAGAATGTTATATAAGTAACAGTAGAAGATGCATTTGATTGAAAGTAGAATTGGAATTACAAATATAAAAGGAGAAATCAGCAAGTAAAAACCAGTACCTGACTTCTGGCTTAGAAAAGATTGTTAAGAGAAAACAGTGAGTAGTAATTTCTTTTTACTGAAGATAGTGCAAGATGAATCTAGCCTAAGGCTCCAGATTAGGAAAAATTCCTTCACAACACTGGGATGAATTGCAGAAAGGTTATGGAGTTGCTATTTTTAAATATTCACCAGTTACAAACTAGAGATTGTTTCTTCGAGAGATAAGGCAAATGTCGTATATATTCACATAAAATAAGTTATGTTAGCCATCCGTAGAATGTTAATGCTGAACATTAACATTCAAATTTTATTCCTATGAATGGCCATGTACAGCAGTCTATAAGCTTCAAGAAAAATATATATACCAAGTCTGACATGTGGCATTTTGATGCATGAGATTAACAAGGCTAACCTCAGATTTCTGACATAAGTTTGTCTTGTTAATCAGGGAAACAGCCCCGATTATTAGTCAAAAGATATAACAGGAAATTGTTTTAACAACAGATGAAAGACAGACATCCTATTTTTCTGATGACATTCTCTATTTCTGAGGGTCCTTACCCCACAAACCAAGGCTACAATGATAGCACCTGAGACTTTCTGCTAAGGGTTATTTAAGTAATCTATTCTTTGTTAGCTATTGCTTGAAGGAACATCACATATTTGGACTGAATCATGGCCATCTTGAGCATCAGGTTTCCAGTTTTATAGATGACTAAGAAAAGAAATGGCCCACAGAATCATTTACTCATAGATCCATTAGTCATCTAACCAGTACAGAATGGGTTCTGAGTTCTCTCATGACTGAGAGTGTTAGGTTGGAATTTGGGCTCCAAGGACTCACCGAAAAATAGAAGAGGAAGTATTTGTGAATTTTGTGTATATTTAGGAACCGGTAGGAATTTTTCTTTGGTTGAATGGTATAGAATTTTTAATAGTTTTTTCCACCTGGATAAAAGTAATGAATCTTATATCAACATGAGTTGCTTGAGATTATTATCTTTATTTTCTGCAAACCCACACTGGATAAAAATAAAATTACATTGGGAAGGAAAGAGCGAGTCAATACTTGTGCTGAGACCTAGTCTTTTAGTAGTCTGACAAGTGTTAGGAAATGGGTCCTTAAGTCACTTACTTTTAAGTGAGTCAGAATTTGGTATAGCCGTTGGCTTGTTTGACCTCACGTGTATTCCTCCTTTATTCCTGCTCTGATTATATCAAACAGGCACTGACATATCCAAGGCTGCATTTTCCAAACTTCTGGGTCAAGTGGCTTCTGGTTGAATTTGGCCAAAAAGCATAAGTAGAAAAACTACAAACAGTGTCAGGTGCTATCTCTGACAACTGCTTCCCCAAGACTGGCCTCCTGTGGTTCCAAGTTCCAAGTTCCAATGATCCAGGCTCCTGAGCTCTGAAAAACAATATGCTCTTCTTTGTCCCTCCAGCCTAGCAGTGGAAAATGATTCCTGCTATTGCTTATTTTGGGTTTTCTTTCACATTTCTCTATTGGTTTCTTGGCTTCTCCACTAGCTATATAACTGATTCCTTGAACTGAATTATATTTGTTTTAAATATTCAGAGTAGCATTTGCTTTCCTGGTTTAAATTAACCAATAACATCCTTGGGACCAGGGGTAGTCCCAAGATAGAAATCTTCAAGTTGGGCTGCTGAGATGAATTGCTCACCTGTTAGAGTGGGATATTGTTAATCAGTGAATTGCAGTAGTGTTATGATTACATAAATTATCACCTGTGGTTGCTTGGAATAAAGTGCCAGTCAAAAGCAAGACTTTATAAAATCAGAGTGGCTACACTTGACCATTCACCATGACAATAATGATGCTTATTCAAACGGCAAGTTGGAATCACCACTTCTGCTGGCACTGAAAAAATTACAGCAAAAGTAAGCTCAGAACGTTGAACTCTTCACTTAAGACATGGGGAGCAAGCAACAAGGGAGCTTCCAGGCTGACATTCAGAAGAATCTTTTACTTCTTGAAACTGCAGGGAAAACATGGGTGTTAATTAGGCCTAAAATCTAATTGTACAGGTGGCAGAATCACAAGTCAAAATGAACACACAATTTTACCAAGTCTTTTATGTAAAGTGAGGTTATGAATTGGGAAGAAGTAGAACTGCACGACTAGGGATAGGTGTATCAGAGTGTAGTCAAGTGAGGCTAAGAACTTTTAATCCTGAAATTTCCCTGAACATTCTTTGCAAGAAAAGCAGTTTGTTCTTCCTTCTCTCAGAAAACTACTTGTATTAGTCACAGTCTATTGAAAATAGAAGGCATACTCATGTAGGATTTTGAAATTAACTTAATAAATAAACTTCTAAAAATTTTTCCCAGTGTTAAGGAAAAGGGGATATTGAGATACCAGGGACTTGGACTTGTGGTAATCTTTTACCACCCACAAAGGAAGAAGGAGGAAAAAATGAGAGCCCAATCAGACTTAGAACCACTGAACAGGAACTCCCCTTGTAGGGAGATGTAGCCACTACTAGAACTGCAATTCAACTTTTTTTCCACCAACCCTCTAATCCTACTTGTTAGTGTCTCCATCTGCCAAACCCAACTAAAAGCCAAAGGAGAGGGCTTCATGCCTGATCTGTACAGGCAAGCCTATAAAGACATATAACAGGTAGCAAAATATGGACAATAGCCTGGAGGTGGAGAAGAGCAAATGGAGATTATCAAGCACATTCCACTCTTTTTGTCAATCTTTATTCATTTCTGATCTTTGCTCAGAGGAAAGAATGCTACCCTCATCTCTAGGAAGACATGTTATCACTGAGTAATAATTTCAATTCACTTATACTTCTCCCATGGAACCACCACTATAACAATAACTGCTGTCTGTGTTCTTCAGATAAGGTGGCAGAATATTAAAGGAAAAGAGAATAATTAACTTGTTATAGCTGCCACATTGCTCAACTGTGTGCCTGATCACTGTGCCTAAACTAATAATTATAACTTTATAACCTTCTTCATACACCAACCATTGCATGTTCTTTTTGTCCTCTGACAGCGTCTCATCTGTAAAAATAAAAAACAAAAAACAGGAAAAAAAGACAAAAAACAAAAAACACCAGCATCTTTTACCCTCTGACAGCATCTCTCTCTAATAGAGTGACCCAAATATAGATTACTTTAGGATACAGGTCTTCAGTGAGCCTTGTTTATTGCATTGACTCAGTTTCCCATGGATTATTGCTGGACATGGGAAGAATAAGGAGCATATTGGTTAATCTTCTGGATTAGTTTTCCTTTCCCCTTGGTGTCCTATTGAATAGCATAACAATTCCTTCTTTTGAAATTGGGATTAAGCATTCTGACAAGTAGACTGACCTTATTCTCTAATCCCATTTCATTAGCAGGAGGAGCCCCAAATGGACAGTGTGTGGTTTTTGTCACCTATTTACTAGAACTATGACTATGTTCTTTAGAGTATATGTACATTTCCTTTGGTCACTTGTTCCTCCAAACCCACCAAGCCCAAGGCTGCAGAGATGAGAAGCAAATGTTCCGCAATGGGTTATTAAATGTATCAGTGAAAGGGGCCTATCTTCCCCTTGGTTCCCAGACTTAGAATACCTAAAGAGAAATTGGAATCATAAATTGGACTAAAGTGTAACTGCAGGATGTAAGTGGATCCTCAATAGGCCATAACACTATTTTATCAAACTTTTTTTTTCTCTGAGTGGGAAGTTCATGGTAAAACCAATGAATCCCTTGCACATGAGCTCATTGTTACATTTTTGTGACTGTAAAATGAGTTTGTTGTTTGGAGGCAATGATGTGTGAGATAACGTGGCCATAAATAAGGCATTCTGTAAATCCACTAATGGATGTTCTGGCAGAGGTATTTCAGATAGGGAAGGCAAGTTTATATGTATTTATTCCTATGAAGACAAATCACGGCCTCACACCTGAGGGAAGGGGTCAAAAGTAATCTAACTAAGGTCTTTTGACAGGTTGGCAGGTGGTAGCCAGATAAGCCTTAAGGAGGGTAAGCCTATGTTTTTGAGCCCATGCCTGGCCCATATCGCTACCTACATGCACTCTTTGTACATGGGTCCGTTAATGATGCAGTGGAGAATTTGAAGAATGAGGTTGGACAACATTAACAGATGGTTTATCTTGTCCAACTGATTATTAAAAGTCTTTTCTATAGTAGTACTTCTGGAAAGTATCTAGTTGGTAAATGTTATTCCCTTTTTTCCTCATTCTAGAATTCCCATCCATATACATCTTCCCAATCCTTCTTGTTGCAAAAATTCTGATTTTATTCTTTATTTTTCCAGCGAGACAAGACTTAGTCACTACCTATGAATCAATATAGATCAATGCCATATATCAATTTTCTTTCAAAAAATATATATGAAGGCAATTACTAGATATACTGCTTGACATTCTGTTCAAGATAAGATTTCTCTTCACCACTGTCCTCTACAGCATCCCCAAGTCAGGCTGTAATGTAACAACCATGCACTGCCAGATGCAACATGCTACTGTGCAAATACATCTATAAACCAGACCTATGCTTATTCCTCTTCAGATTGTTGGTCCTTAAGAACCCCCTATGCGTATCAGTGTGTGGATGGAGTAGGAAGCAGTGAAATTGTAAGAGTCAGTATTTGTGAGTTTGAGCCATCTGCTTATGTCAATTACATGTGAATTCTAGGCCTCTGGAGGTTGGTCCCACATATGCCATTTCCATTTTTCAGTGACATGCTGCTACTAATATCCAACATAATTTTATGAGTACTGCAGGCCCAGTATGTGATGGAAGGAAGAGGCATGTACTCTGCACCTAATTATTCAATTGGGGCTTGCCACAGGCCCATTCCACATCCCTATTTGCCGTACTGATTATCTTCATTATTAACTGTGATATGTCATTAGGTAGAACAGGCAGAGCAGCTTGCATCTCAGACTGGGTCTGCTGAAGAGCCTTCTCCTGCTCTAAGTTCTGCTCAAAACTGACAGCACTGTGGATTTCCCAGTAAATGAAACAGAACAGCACAATTTAAAATACAATAAAATTCCAAAGTATTACAATTTGGCTTCTTTCTTTCTGGATGGCTGTACAAGGTGTACTAGGTTGTCTTCCATTTTAGGGGAATAGTCTCCACATTCCCTGGCCACTGGAGGAAATCAATAAAAGGGTAGCCCCTGAACTTTCTCAGGGATTACTGCCTCTATATGGTATAAATGTACCTTGTTAAAGTATTTAGGGAGCATGCTGTTTCCTCTTTATCAGGTAAGTTAGTAAAATGTTCATATGGTTAGGGATGCTTAGCAGGATGAACATAATACATTTACTTCAATATTTCCATTTCCTAAACTTTTGGACCCCTTTCTATATTGCATGCCAAAGACATTCTGGCATCTAAACCTCATTGACTCTAGGCCATTATGGAGTCCAGGATTTTAATAATTAACAAACCAAACTATTGAAGTCCATCCTAGGGACTTCATTTTAAATCCTGAATTTCAAGTAATTGCACACATATTGACGCATTTAGCCTGAAACAACTTTATATGCTAACTTCTTTTATTTTAAAACTACTAGGATCCTTTCTCATAAAAGTTAGAAGGAAATTCCTCCCAAGGTTAAGTAGTTAAATTTTTTTTTCTTTTTTATTCAACATTTAGTTTCCTTAGATTAAGGAAAGGTCTGATTTTACTAGTAAGGGAGTTTCAGGTAAAATTGAATGTTCAAGTTTCTTAGCCCTTTTCAAATTTTCATCTAACATCCTTTAATTTACTATAATTTGACTCTGGTCCCCACAAGGTCATTCATTGATTCAACAAATATTTACTGATACATTATATCTATAAATACCTCAGAGAAAAAAAAACAACCAAACGATCCATATCTTTCACCATTCACAAAAATTAATTCAAGATGGATAACCCACTTATATCTAAGACATGAAACCATAAGAATTCTAGAAGAAAATTTTGGAAAAACTCTTCTAGTTATTGGCCTAGGCAAAGAATTTGTGAAGAAGACCCTAAGGGCAATCACAGTAACAACAAAAATAAATCAATGAGACTTGAGTCAATTAAAAACCTTCTACACAGCCAAGTAAACAATCAACGAAGCAAATAGACAACCTACAGAATGGGAAAATATATATATATATATATATATATATTTTATTTCAACTTCTTATGGGGGGTACAAAAGTTCAGGTTACATACGTTGCCCATGTACCGCCTATCCTCCCAAGTCAGAGCTCCAGGCGTGTCCATTCCCCAGACAGTGCGCATTGCACTCATAATGTAGGTGTATATCCATCCCCTCCTGACAACCCCCCCTCCCCAAGTCAGCACCTTCAAGCGTGGCCATTCCTCAGATGGTGCTCAAAGAATGGGAAAATATTTATATGCTATACATCCAGTAAAGGGCTAACAATAAGAATCTACAAAGAACTTAAGCAAATTACCAAGAAAAAATCAAACAACCCCATTAAAAAGTGAGCAAATGACGTGAATAGAAGCTTTCAAAAAAAGATAGACTAATGGCCAGTAAACATATGAAAAAATGCTCACTGTCACAAATCATCAGAGAAATGCACATCAAAACCACAAGGATATATCACCTAACCCCAGTGAGAATGGCTTTTATCAAAACATTCCAGTACAATAGCTGCTGGCATGGATGTGGAGAGAAAGGAACACTTACACACTGTTCGTGGGAGTGCAAACTAGTGTAACCTCTATGGAAAATAGTATGGAAATTCCTCAAAGAACTAAAAGTAGACCTACCATTTGATCCAGCAATCCCACTACTGGGTATCTACCCAAAGGGGAAAAAAGTCATTTTACCAAAAAGACACTTACACTAGAATGTTTATTGCAGTACAATTCACAATTGCAAAGATGTGGAATCAACCCAAGTGCACATCAATTCATGAGCAGATTAATAAAATGTGGTATATGTATACTATGGAGTAATACTCAGCCATGAAAAAATGAATTAATACCTTTTGCTACAATCTGGATAGAACTGGAGATCATCCTTTTAAGTGAAGTATCACAAGAATGGAAAAACAAATACCATATGTACTCACTATTAAATTAGAACTAACCGCTCAGCACTCATGTGCACAAATGGAAGGAAAATTCAATGGAAATCATGCAAGTGGGATGGGGAAGGAACAGATGAATGAAATCATACCTAATAGGTACAATATACACTATGTGGGTGATAGGCACTGTTATAACTTTGACTCAAGTAGTACAAAACCAATCCATGTAACCAAAACATTTATACTCCCACAATATTCTAAAATAAAAAAATTAAAAGAAAAAAAAACTCAACTAAACAAAATTTTGGTACTCACAGTCACATAGTAGAAAAAGCAAATAATGTGGTAAGTAAAATAAAAGCCTGTTATTAATTAGGTCTGAGAAGAAAATTAATGCAAGAAAGGGCCCTAGATAGAACATGTCATTGATAGTGGATTTGCAATTCACATAGGTGTCCAGATTGGGCTCTCACCGAGGAGGTGACATGAAAGGTAAGGGCCTTAAAGCGTGAAGGTGCAATCCATTTGGACTTCAGGGTACTGAGCCTTCTGTGGCAGAGAAAACATCAGGGGCAAAGCCCTTGAAGTAGAGTGTAACTGACAGGCTCAGTGAACAATGAGAGGGCCAGTATAGTCGGGAGTGGAGTGAACCAGGGGGAAAGTAGTAGGGGATAAAATGAGAAAGGGCAAGATTTAAAGAGCCTTATAAATTATTTTAAGAACTTCGAATTTTGATGTCAGCTAGTTGCAATAGATTGAAGCAGGGATGGTTAGAGGGAGCTCAGTGGAAGTAGAGAGTCAACAATTTATTGCAATAACATAAAGTAACCAGGTAGGTCTCTAGGTGGCTGAGGACAAAGACATTTCACCCATTATGAGATTAAGAAACAGGTTTCAGTGGAGATATTTTCAACCTAAGGGACAAAAAGGGATAACTAAGTCTCTCATTCTCTTTGTTCTCACTCTAATCAGATCTTTACCCCCAAATTCCACCTAAACTATTCTTGTCAAGTCACCAGTTACCTGTATGCTCTCTGCCCTTTGCCTTCTGATTCCCTTTTTTGAGATTTCAAACATTAGAACAACAGTGTGTGTGGAGAACAGTCATGAATGAGACATTAATCTGATTGAGTTTAGAAGCCACATGTGCTAAAGCTTGTCTGAAAACAATAGCTGTTAGCCACCACAAGTCTTTTGGGGACATAGAGGCTTCAGGGAAAGCAGAACCCAGGACCCTAAGAAAGTTGAATTCTGAAAGAGCCCCTTAGATGGGAGAGGACAAGCACATCCACTCCCAGGCTCATTTACTTGTTGCTCAGACAAACCTTTTAACATCACTCATTAGACAATTCTGCTTTTGCCTTCCATGCCAACAAGACGTGAACCAGTATGGTAGCAGTTGGACATAGTAAACAACATTAAAATTCTGATTATGTTTCAAAAGTTGAAATGACACAATTTTCTGGAACATATGATGTAAAAAAGAGGATTCGAGGGTGACTCTTGTGTTTTTGACTGAAGAACTGAAAAATGGAGTTGCTACTACCTCAAATAGGGAACATTGCAAAAGGATCTTGGTTTGAAGGGCAATGTAGATGCAGAAGTGGACATTTGAGTTTGAAGAGCCTGTTAGCATCCCAGAGAAGATATCTAGCAGACTGAAGAAGACATCTAAGCTAGAGATATAAATTAAGATATAGACACAGGAATTGCCAGCTTGGAGTTGGGGCTTAAATCTCCATAATTAGATGAGTTCATCAGAAAGTGTTTGTTGATTCAAAGAAAAGATGTCTATCCAAGAATAGAACTCTGGGCACTCTGAAACTTATGGATGAGAGAAATGAGGAAAATCATCAAATGACACAGAAAGGAAGGCCAACTTTGTAGAAAAACCAGGAGACTGGTGTTTTATAAGCCAAGAGAAGAAAATATTTGAGGAGAAGAAAGTGATCAGCAGGGAAAAAATGCTCCTGAGAGGTTAAGATGAAACTGGAGAGTTGACCCTCAGCTTAAGAACAGGGAAGTAATATGACTTGACAGGAATAGTTTAGTCATGGTTGTGGGAATGTAAGTCTGATAGGAGTGGGTTCAAGACAAATTGTGAGGAAACAAGTTAAAGCATCCTTATTCTAACCATTTTGCTGTAGAAAGGATAGAAAGATGGTAAAAACAGGAATTGAGTGGTGAAGTACATAAAGTTTTCTTTTTAATGAAAGAACTAAGAGCAATTTTGTATGTTGATAGGAATTTAAAGACAAAAATTAATAGTAAAGGAAAGAAAGGGAAGATATGGTGGGGCAATGTCTTGGAATATGTGATAGGAGATGGAGAGAAAGAGAAAGGGGGAATTTTAAGACACATCTATTTTGGGGGAACGGGAAATATTCAACCCATAATACTATCCTATTGAAACACATTCATGGACATGACTTTACTTAAATATTTTTCTATGAAACCAAAATAGACTGGAATTTTTACTTTTCCCATAGAGCAGTCCATGCTGTTTCTATGATTTTTTTTACTATCCTGCTCCTATTGTCAGAGATCAAAAAGAAGCTAAGAGTTTATGCAAATATTTTGGTTATAGGACATATTCTTTGAGGCTAATAATTACATAATTAATGGAATTAATGAACACCAGGCTTCCTACAGAGATACTTCTTTTTTATAGATAAATAAAGATAATTTGGTAATAATTACTGTGTTATTAGGTAAACCAAGTTTGTCCTTGTTCATAACATTGACAACTTAATGGTGTACCAAATTCCTACTTGCCTTACTATCATTGGATCTCCCACCAGAGTTCCCTTTCATTAATAAATCCAACTCCCTAACCTTAAATAGTTTCAAACAGTTGTGATCCTATGTATATTATGGGATAGATAGAGAGAGGCTACAAGATTCTACATGCAATAAAAATTATTGTCTTATGAAGCAGCAGGCCCAATTACTGTTACACACTAACGTCAACACATGTAAGGGTTTCTATCTCAGAGCTTCTTCAGTTCTTAATTTTATCATCAACGTGTATAAAATGGAGATAAGCTCATATATCTTAAAAATTACATACCTTAGGAAAGGTTATTACATACCTTAATTAAATTCTTTAATACCTTAAAGAAGTCTAGAAAAGATAAGGTAAAATCTCCAAAACCTCCAACATATTAACATCATATGGTAGCATTAGTCAATACTTATTTCCATTTTTTTCTTAGTGACTATGCAAAGTTATTTCATTGAATTGTATATCTGTATCAGGAAACCAGTCCTTGCCATTGGTCATCTCACCAATGTGGAGAAAGTACAATAATATATTATACCTTTGTCAATAGAATCAAATGATAGTGGTTAAGGATTAAGAATCCCTGGAAAACATATTGCCGTGAGGATTTAGGAAACGGACCGGGTGAATGTATGCAGGGGGGTGCTCACAGAATTGAAGGGGACTACGGGACACAGAAATGTGAACTAGAAAGCATTTTATGGGTCATGGAGCCATTGGTCAAGTGTAGAGGATTAGAAATTTGCTCCAGAGATCCCAAGGAGTCCAGATAACCTTTATTTCACTGGGATCCCTGAAACAGGTTTTGATAGTACATCTGACTCTCATTTTATAGACAGATGCAGAATCAAACTATAGATGTTTTTCTAGTCTTTGCCTTCTCATAAAATTGTGCTCCTGGAGGGGTGGAGGATATTTAAATAGAAGAATCACCATTGTTATGTTTTCAAATGTTACTAAACAAATATTCCTTTGGGAACAGTAAGGGTTTCCTAAAGGATGTGGGATCTCCGATAAATACTGAGAGATGAAGGGTATTTAACTAGTAAAATCGGGTTGAGATTGAAGAGAAGATATGCCTTATAAGCTCAGGAAATAATAAAAACTAGATCCAGAGAAAGAAAGATAGAAAGAAAAAAATAGTAATAGCTTGATTCAGGGCACAGCATGTAGTTATTATAATTAGAACTAGATTGGCAAGCAAAAGTAAGCTATATTTAAGAAGTAAAGATATTAAATAGAAGGGCAAGAAGGGGCTCATACTGTAGGGCCTTATAAAATGTAAAGATATGGATTTTATTCTGAATAAAATGAGGATATACTAAGGGCTTTTAAGTATGGAAAAGACTGATACATGCAGTTTTGTGCTTACAACAATTTGACAATGAATTACACATCAAAACCAAAAGCTAGGAGACCTGTTAAGATGCTGCTTCAGTAAACAGTATATAGATGGTAATGGATTTAATTATGACAGTAGTAGTGTGAAGAAAGTGCAAAAAATAAGATTCATTAAATATGAAGTTAAAAATCATAAGACCTAGAGATCAACTAGATATGAGAGTGAAGAAAGAATAGTATTAGAGGTGAACTAAGAATTGCTGGACAGGGCAATAGAGCAGGTAGTGTTGCTGGTTTTCAGGCCAGAGAGCACAGGAAGAAGAGAAAGTATGTTGTTGAATGGGGTGATTAATATTTATTCTGTGCCATGTTTATATATGAGAGTGATTATGATATTTCAGTGCAAAATACTTAAAACTGTATTCATCTCCACGTCACTATGAAACAAAGGCATGACTTCTCATGCCACCTTTGTATCACTAATGCTATCATAGAGCTAACATTTAAAACACATTTAAATGTTATATTTATTCATTTTTTCACAAATATTAATTTAACATACTATGTTCCAGCCATTTGTCTAGGTCAGTCATTCTCAATCACAGCTGCATATCAAAAACAGGTAGGAATGTTTAAAAACCACTGAGGCATAGGCCCCTACTTGGACCCATTGTATCAAAATAGCTTGGCCCAGAGCACAAGTGATTATTAACTGTAAGCTAAGTGGCATTCAGCAAATTCCATCGAGAATCAGGGTTGAGAACCACTATTCTAGGGGCTGGGGATAAGAGAGTCAGAGTCCCTCGTCTTGTGGGACTTATATGGAAAGATTTGTGGAGAGCAGAAAGAAATATACACAAGAAGTCAGAAATAGATGCCATATGCTAATTCAAATGTTCTAATATTTAGGTAAATAACAGTAACAAATTGTGAAATAATTATGAATAATAAAATTAAATCATGTAATGAAGAAAATAACTTCTCTTCTGTGGCATTCATTACTTGAGAAAATATCATCTTGGACTAGAATTACTCCTGTTATGTAAGTAAATAACTAGATCATAAGGTTACCTCTTCCAGATTAAAGGTCTTAGCCCTCTGCCCTGTATGTCACCTGTGGCACAGAATATATGTCGTTCACTTGAAACAACCTATCTGTTTCCAGGTATTCCCTGGTTGTAGAATATACACCAGAGCCTATGGATGATGGTGACAGGTGAGTGGATGCATATTCACTCCTGCAAAAGTGACCACAGGACTTCAATAAGGACTACAAATACCAAGACAAAAATAACTTGGGACCATTTTGAATAAACAGTTGTACTACATATTCCAGATTTTGCTGTTATTGGATAAAGAATGTAGAATAGCAGAATAAGTTATGGGAAAATGAATAAAGAGAATATTAAGTCCAATTTTCCTCAAACGATCCTGCATACATCTTGGTATTCAAGCATGGTACAACACTAATGTTCCCAACTTGGCTTAATCATTTTAAAAATTGAAATAAAAAAATTAGAAGGTTAAGAAATTATAGGTCTCAGTGTTTTACGAAACCACTCTGAAGAGTAAATATTTTATTTCAAGGATTAAGCATTAATTATTTGGAAAGTTTTACTTATTCTGAACATCTAATTTCCCAGAGGGTACAGTATAAATGAAATGTTACTAGCCTATTACAAAGGGTGATCCATTATTGCCTATTACTAATTAGTAATAGTGCACAGTACTATTAATTTCATTTACCATTTGCCTCCAAGTAAAGCATGAGAGTCATTTCTCAACAGATAATTAAAACATGGCTGCAGCATATTCATCCAGAGTCAATATGCACAGAATGTTATGTAGCTATTATATATAGATTTGCTCCTTTAGATAAAATTATGTGTACAAAAATTTTAATTCAAAATTTATGAGTAAAAATATACATGTATCATTACTTTGCAGTATTAGATATAGCTTTTTATACATTCCATTGGCTTTTTTATTTATGATTCAACTAATTTAATTAATTATTTAAAACATATTAAAATAAAAGCAAGGATATATATTCATATTTATCAAGTGCCAAACTGTGTACTTGGGATTTATTTTCTCATGAATTTCACAATAATGTCCACAAACTCCTTCAAGATAAGCACAAACATCCTCCTTTAAAATATAGATGAATTAATTAATACTTTATTAATCTGAATATATAAATAAATAAATCTCAAACATCAGACAAGTTGGGAGAATTACTCATGGTTCAAAGCTACTAAAAAGCAGAGTCAGGATTCAAAACCTGAGTATTCTGATTCTATATTTCTGGGATTTTCCAAACCCCCACTACCACCCCCAACCAATAGCAGCAATAACCACTGAGAATTTGTTAGAAATTGAAATTATTGGTCCTCACCCAGACCTACTGATCACAAATTTTGAGAGGTGGTTCTGCAATATATTTTAGCCTTCTAGGTGATTCTGGTTCAAGCTAAAGATTGAAAATCACTGTTAAGAGTCAATGCTTCTGGCCCGGCGTGGTGGCTCACACCTGTAATCCTAGCACTCTAGGAGGCCGAGACCGGTGGATCGCTCGAGGTCAGGAGTTTGAGACCAGCCTGAGCAAGAGTGAGACCCTGTCTCTACTAAAAATAGAAAGAAATTATCTGGCCAACTAAAAATATGTATAGAAAAAATTAGCTGGGCATGGTGGCACATGCCTATAGTCCCAGCTACCCGGGAGGCTGAGGCAGTAGGATTGCTTAAGCCCAGGAGTTTGAGGTTGCTGTGAGCTAGGCTGATGCCATGGCACTCACTCTAGCCCAGGCAACAGAGTGAGATTCTGTCTCAAAAAAAAAAAAAAAAAAAGAGTCAATGCTTCTTTTCCTGTGCCATACCACGTCTGTGATTTAGTGAAATTTCAGCCACAAAATCTCCATGGGCTGCAGTTCTTACATGTGCATCTCCAGATCTATGCTCACCCTTCTGCATCCAGAGAGGATGATCTGTGTGAACCGCAGCAAAAACTTTCCTTGACCTCGGACTTCTAGTTAGCTTCCATCAACCAATAGGTGGAAATGGCTGGAGATTTGAGGAAGGGAAAAGAGGGCTTTCAGTGTGCTTGTTACTCCAGTTCTTTCTCTGTCATGTTTCTTTGAGTTGGCTTTATCCTTTAATTTTAACAGCTCCATTTGGACAACAACTTCCAGAGAGATCTTTCTTTAGTACATGGTAGCTATCTCATGCCCAGTGGTAGAAATGATGCCAGTCTATACTGCCCCTGGCTGCTATCCACTGTGGTTTTCCTACATCATAACTACACATTTTTATTAAATTTTTCAAATTTTCCGATGTGAGTGTACCATATATTATCCATAGGGACACTGACTAATTACCTCCACTATCACAATGTAAATCAACAAATAGTGTTTCATATTGTTTACTTTTAAATTATCTTTATTAAATTTGTAATATACAGTTATTCAAACATGCTTAAACCACATCCTTAATAAACTCTGTCAAAAAAAATACATTTCCTTGTATTTACAATTACTGTGACACTGGCTGTAAGTATAATAGTTGTGTTAGAATAAGGTATGCTTCAGTAACAAACAAATTCTAATATCTCAGTGGCTTAACACAATAAAAGCGTTATTTTTGCTTATACAAATACTGATAAGAGAGAGGAAAGTCCTCTTCTAAACAGTGACTTCAGTAATTACGTGGCAGAGAGAGAGGGAAGACTTATACTCTCCTATAAATGCTTTGGCCAAGAAGTGAAAAAGATAAATTCTGTCAATGACAATTTGTCAGAAATTAAAGCATAGACCCAACCCAATGGAATGGAATCTGGATAATATGGCAAAATACATAAAATTTGTAAACATTGTCAAAAGAGATGATTTTCATTCACCACAGACAAGGTAAATTATGAAAAGAAAAAGTAACATGGATAAAACATCCCACATAGAACTTGTATAAACCTCTTAATTAGCTTTCCTAGTAAATAAAGTAACTTTTTTTTTGTTTTAAACATATAAAACTTTTAGTGAAATGTAATTCACATGCCATAAAATTTGCCCATTTAGGTTGTACAATTCAATGGTTTTTGATATGTTCACAGAGTTGTGCCATTATCACCAAATTCAATTTTAGAGAATTTTTGTCATACCGTATGTACAGCCATACCCATTAGCAGCCCTCTCCCATTTCTCCCCAACACTATAGTTCTAGGCAACCATTAATCTATTTTCTGTCTCTATACATTTGCCTACTGTGGGTATTTCATAAAAATAGAATCAGACAATGTGACTTCTATGACTTGCTTCTTTCTCTTTTTATGTTTTTTAAGATTCAGACATGTTAATAGCATGTTATCAATACTATGTTCCTTTTTATTGTCAAATAATATTCCATTGTATAAGTATAACAAATTGATTTGTCCATCAGTTGATAGACCTTTGGGTTGTTTCAACTTTTTGGCTATCATAAGTAATGCTGCTATGAACATTCTTGTACAAGATTTTGTGTGGACTTAATGTTTTTATATCTCCTGTATATACCTAAGAGTAGAACTTCTAGGTCATGTGATAACTCTATGCTCAACCTTTTGAGAAACTGCCAAATTTTTTCCAAAGTGGCTACACCATTTTACGTCATTTTCTCCACTTACTGTTGTTTTGCTGCATAGTGGGTCCATGGAGTCCTCGTACACCATTCTAGAAGTGCCTAAAGATTGTTCACACTTCTTTTAATTCCAATTAATTTATTACAAACTCTCTTTTCTGATTAGACAGAAGAGCAAAATCTCTCTAGCACCCCAGCTGATATTTTATTAAATCCAGGGGTTTTACTCAGTAACGAAGGCCATTACTAATGACAAGTACAGACGGAGAAACAAGCAGTTTGTTCAGTTCCTGATTGCTGTGGAATGAATTGTGCCACTCCAAAACTCAAATGTTGAAGCTCCAACCCTTAATGTGATGGTATTAGGAGATGGGGCTTTGGGGAGATAATTAGGTTTAGACAAGGTCATTGAGGATAGGTCCCTCATGATGGGATTAGTATCCTTACAAGAAGAAACACCAGAGGGTACTCTTGTGCTCATACATGCACTCTCTCTCTCTCTCTCTGTCCCCCAACCCCCTCATGTGAAGGCACAACAAGGAGGCAGCCATCTGTAAGCTGGGAAGAGAGCCCTCATCAGACCATGCTGGCACCCTGACCTCAGACTTTCAGCCTCCAGAACTCTGAGAAAATAAATTTCCATTGTTTAATCACCCAACCTATGGTATTTTGTTATGCAGCCAAGCTAATTAGACACTGGCATTTTTGCTTTGATTCTAGCATATGGCACTGCTTTTGGACACTGCTCCCACATATTCTAATGAATACCTGTCCATAACAGGAGTTCTATCTTTGGTGACGTAGACCCCTATAGCAATCCTGGCATTAGGTTTTAATGTGATAGCCTGTTATGTTTCACTTTCAAATGCCCAGCTCATTCTGCCATGAAATCAGTTCTAGGAAAGACTACCAGCTGTAGTCACATTTTTCTGGGATCAGACTTTTTACTTAAAACATCCAGCACCGGTAGTAAGCCTGGGTTAGCAGTGCAGAGTCCTTCTCCCTTGTGGTGAGTATTTTGGGTATGTTTAATAAATTTCCTTGCAGTCAGCATCACTTTGGTCAATGACATTCCATGAGAAAAGTTTTAATTACATTAAATCTCTAAAAAAAAAAAATAATTATGGTCTCAATCCTTTTCTTTTTAGAATGTTCATTTGCCCCAATTCAAATATGTCCACCTCCTACCTACTTAGCAGCTCTGCATTCCAAAGATATTTGGGAGAAATTCAAGGTCACAATCTTGTCATTACACAATTCTCCAAACACAATCACTTCCTACTTGCTTCATGCTTATATATGTAATACGGACCTTTCCAGTGACTCTTCTCTGAGCCAACAGGTTCTCTTGTAAGGTGACTCGCTTTCTACCAATAAATAGAGCGAGTAGTGTCATTTTTCAGAATTTTAAGGTCTTTTTTCTTTAATTTTACTAAGAAATCACATTACACATCTAAGAACACTTTAATTGAAAGATTAGCAAAACTAAAAACTGATAGAGCTGTAAATTCAGCCTAAAATATAATGCGGTCACATTTCCACTAAATTTTATTTATTATCTCTATAAATTCTGCAAAATGAACAATGTATTTTTATTCTTACCCTCATGGGTACACATGTATTTTACAAAGACACTGGTGATATATTTTGCTATACAAATCACAAGATATAGTTTACACATGGAGCTCAGGTTTTTATACATATCTCCCCAAAGGGTATTCATATTTGATAAATCACTGATTGGAATCTGAGGCAATTAAGTTGTGATGACCTTGGCATACTAGTGGATATATTTTCCATTAAGACGGTATCAGTCCTTTCTCACAGCCTGCGTAGAAGAGAGCCAAGCTAGGCTCACATCACATGCAATTTTTATCCCTCAAATATATAAGATGTTTTAATTTAAACTGATCAAACCTATCTGACAGCCTCTTGCATTATTAGACCAAATTGAATACTTTGCTTTAGGATTTCCACCTTTCAACTGAAGTAAAAGCCGTGAATCTCTCCAAAGGTAAAACAAGTGTTTAACATTGCATTCATTTTTATCTCTTCTCTCTCTCTTTTTTTTTAATCATGACTAGAAAATTCCACTATAGTCTACACTGTTATAATATTTCAAATATTTTGATTATAAGATATTCTAACAATATCCATGTTTATAGAGCAAAGTAAGGCCATTCACTTTCATCTTTTATTCCCATTTTTCTTTTCTCCTTGGAGGTAATCTTTCTCACTAGCTATTGTATTTTTGTTCAGGCTTTTCTATTCATTTCTTTATACAATTTATAGGAAAATGAATGAAATTTTTAATGTTTTTTTTTTTTTTTTTTGGTATTCCCTAGAAAAAATATAGTATAGTATTTAACCCTGACAATCTCAGCTTCCTGGAAAATCTGTGAACCATTTAATACCCTTTAATAAATTATTTTTTTGTTTAAACATCCAGAATATATTCTATTGTTGGTAATATGAACCCTGAATGACACTAAGGCTTTTCCTAACTCTTTTCTTAAGATGATGTTCATTAATAATAAACTCCCTAAATTTCTGGTTGTCATTAAATAAATTTGCCAAATGATAACAGCTGAGTACAGTATTTTTATGTTGCTGTCCTTTGAATTCAGGATTGTGCAGATGCTATTGTATCTTTTTCTAAATACAGGGTTGCAGATCATTCTTTTTCCTTTGTAGGCATCTTGTTCATTCTTTTTTTAATTCGATTTTTTTTTAATTTTTCATTATTATGGATACATAATAGTACATATTTATGGGATTCATGTGATTTTTTGATACAAGTATAATAAAATGTGTAATAACCAAATCAGCTTAATTGGAATATCCATCACCTCAAGCATTTATCATTTCTTTGTTTTAGGAACATTCCGATTCCACTCTTAATTATTTTGAAATATATAATCAATTATTGTTAACTGTAGTCACTTTATTGTGCTATTGAACACTTTTTCTTATTCCTTCTATCTAACTGTATTCTTTGCCTTGAATCTTATAAAAAAAATTTTTCCTTGTTTCTTGGAGTTCAGAGGTTTTACCAGGAAATATTTAGTTTTGTGTGCCCATTCTCATCCATTTAGCCTTAAATTCGGTAAGCTTTTTCAATGGGAAGCCTTTCTTCAGTCCAGCTTGTGGTCAAGAAAAGTTTCTTCTAATTACTCAATTCTTTTCCTTCCATCATCAGTTTATATTTCACTTTATGCAACTTTTTAAAAATATAATTTCACTTGACTATGTTCTACAAACCTCTGATCTTTTTCTTCATGATTTTATACTTTTCCTCTTTGTTCTGAGATATTTCTCGCAATTTCTTCCAACCACTAATTTGCATTTGAATATTTATTACTCTCTCCTTCAGTGCAACTACTTATTTTATTGTTGTTTCTAGGAAAACATTTTTTAAAAAAGATCTAGTAGTCTTTTATGGGCTACACTTCAATTTCCTTAACTACGCACATATTTTTCTTATTCATTTTGTTATCAGTCTCCTCCTCCATCTCTATTTGGCTGAACACGTGTGGTGTTTGGTCTGAGGCTTTTTTCTTTAGCTTCTGGACCCTTCAGATGAGATGTTAATTTTCCCTGTCATCTCACTAAAGCTAGTTGGTGGAGTCTCCCAGGTGTCTGCCATGCTACAAGTGGTGGAGGTAGGAGGTAATATAGAAACTGGCAGGTTCTGTACCATGGAGCAAGGTCCTTGTTCAGCTTCAGTGTGACAGAGGATTTATCTCACTTCTTCAGCTCTGCTTGGCCACTTGGAGCCAAGAACCCAGCACACTTAACACGGAACAGATGTCAACCTTGCCTCCAATAGTTCCTAGGTCTATGCAGAGATGCCTGGCTTTTCCCTGAGGCTCATGTTCAGGCTCACCCAGCCTGCAGGGGAGAAAAGTTCTAGTCTCACTTTCTTGCTGCTATCTGGAAGGGAAGACTCATTGCATTTAGGAGTAAAATGAAAGAGAGCTTTCTGCAGGTCATTGACTTTCTGGAATTCCGAACAGATTCTCTTGATAATCAATATTGTGGATTTCTTTTCTTTTGGGTATTTTAATTATTTTTTTCCTTTCCCTGGCTATCCATACACAAAACGTAAAAGAAGAAAAATAGGAATTCAGAAACTTTTTGACACTGATCTTTCAGCTATTTCACCCCTTTCTGTCTCTACGTTTTGATGCATCTTCTCCCACAAATCATATCTATAACATTTCCTCTCGACTGATAAATATGTCAATGGGGAATGAGCATTGAGTAAGGGACTGCTGTGTAGCACCAGAGAAATCATACCACATGGGTCCCGTGTCTACACTGGCTTTTACTTCCAGAATTTTGTCTTCAAACATGTTTTTAGATTACCATGCCCTGATTTCCACCTTCACTATTCATCAATTGAGATTGTATCACGTTAACAACTCACATCATTGTGAAGCAGATATTCTCAAGATAACTTAAAACAATAACCTTTTCACTTGCTCATCAACAGCTACTTGGAGTCATTTCTGTCATGCCAATTCTGAACATGGCAATACGGAAAGAATCATTTTGAGATGTCTTTTTTGCCTGATTTCTCCTGTTCTCACCTGATAATGTACTGTTTTGCTAAGAGACAATTTAAAAGCCTTTATCTTGCTCAACACTCAGCTCCACCCATGACTTTATGATTCTCTCTAAATTGATATCTTTAAAATGCAATATT
Organism: Eulemur rufifrons; assembly: GCF_041146395.1. Lineage (NCBI taxonomy): Eukaryota > Metazoa > Chordata > Mammalia > Primates > Lemuridae > Eulemur > Eulemur rufifrons. The sequence continues at coordinate 40,098,187 of NC_090989.1, forward strand.
ATTAAAGACCTTACTAAATTTAGTCAGAATGAATCAAATCATACCTCACAGGTAAGCTATGGACTTGATAGACAAACAGAATAGAGTTTTCTGGTAGCATTTAACAAGTCCACACCTAACGAATCCAGTACATGCTTTCTGGGGGATGGGCAGGCTTATCAGGCTGTGCAAAGGCAATTTACATAAACAAAGTGTTTGTACCCCCATAATTCTCTGAAATAAAAAGAAATAAATAAAAAATCCATAAATATATTAACTATTTCATTTTAACATTTCTGTTTCTTCCATTGAAGGCTATAATTGATCTAGAATTTATTTTTGTGGTTTTATGACTAGTATGAGGGAGAGATTTTAATTTCACCTCTTTCCACATTGTAAGACAATTAATCCCACATGATTAATTTAAAATATCTATCCTTTTCCAAAAGACTCTTATAACATTTTAAAAATATAATTTTATATTTAGAACTATTTATTTTTATAAGGCCAATTCTATTAATTGTTTCTAACATACTAGCTTTGTAAGGTAAATATTATGCTCGAAGGATTTTAAATCTGATGATTTCCATATATCAAAACAAATGAGACACAGCATTCAGATCAAAAAGAGATAATCATATTTTAGTCTAAGTTATTTTCATTAAAGTAATCATTATACTCACTTTAAATTAGATGGGAAATGTTCTTCAGGACAGATTCAAGAGCTTGATGAGGTTTTTATACTTTGAATAACTGAGTCAAGTCTCTATCTCACTTTCTATTAGATGACAGTTAAACCTTCCCAAGTGGAACTGAAATTTTCTGTACCTCTGTCACATCACGCTGAAGAAATGGGACTAGCCTCATGGAGTTTCTGCCTGGTATGGCTGAGTTTCACTAAATGAAGCATCTCACACAATATGGAGATAATCTGAAATGTTGGAAGAATGGATAGTGATGTGGTATATACAAATATTTTAAGGTAGAAAAAAATCGAAATTTATAATTTTATATTTACTGTTGCAGTTACAGCAAAAGATTTATTTTTACTCATACCAGAAAAGCTGTCAATCACAAATCTGAACATATCATCTTGCACAGATGCTGTTTTATTTTTAATTTTAAATAATTGTCATAGAATCACCTTGAAGCCTGGACATGTCACTTTTAGACAGTGTGATATCTGGTGCTAATTACAGCAAGGTATTGGTAAAAGCAGTCACATCTAATTACACATACTGAAAGTGAAAAAAAAATTTGAGGTCTAGCTCTTTGCAATAATTAATAAATAATTTAAGTTCTGTATAACCTGAATAAAGGAATTTTTAATGTCTCTGATTGCTTAAAGCATATATTTAAGAGAAGTACAAAGTTCATTATCAAAATCAAGAATTTTCAAACCTTCACTTAGAAACTTTACTTACAGACTAGACTAATGAGGGAAAATAATCATATATCTTAATTAGTTTGAAACATACAGAATGATGTAATTTTCTTTGGAGTAGAAGTGAGAATGCCCTTGACATTTTTGGCTCAGGTATTCAATTCTTTTATATGCAAGAATTCTTTAAATTTGAACCTTTTAAATTTTGTTTCCCTTTCTTTAGGATCCTAAAGATGAATGTAGACAGAACAGCTGCTTCTTCCTTATTACAACAGGTAATATTAAGTGCCTACCAGGAATTTGACCCTTTATGATTACACTGGCAAATACATATTTCTCCAAGGAACCAGTCTGTTGAGACTGTATTTAAGAAACATATGGATTTTAATAATCTCAGGTTTATGCTGAATTAACCAACTAGGTGAAGACAGGTCTAGCATTAACTGCAATTGTCTAGAGTTCTTATTTGCCAGATGGTTTAGACTAGATCTCAAAGAAAGGAAGAAATACATGTCAAAAAATTCCATTTAAACTATGTGTCCCATTGCCACACCTGTGAATACAAATGCATTATGTTTTATATGTATTATGTACAATCTCAAAGCCCTGAGCTTCCACTTGTATAAGTAACAAAAAACCCTAGTCTTTTTCTGGTATCTCCTTCATCAATTATTTAGGTATCTGCTGAGGAGTGTATGTGTAGGTAAGTTAAAGTTGTTTGGTTACCATCTGCTATTTTATGATGTTTTTGTGATGCAACATTCTAGATCCTTTGTCCTAGTGTTGTTTACTAATTTACTTAACAAATACTAATTCAGCAACTACTATAAGAAAGACAAAATTCTAAATACTGGACATAATAAATAAGATATCAGAAGTTTCTGGTTTCCTGAAGGCAGCTTTCTAGTGTCACTGTCTTCACTGTTTTTCTGAGTCATTGATACTATTGATCTTTTGCCCCTACTGCTACCCAATTTGGGGGGCCTTGTCATAGTAAGAGTTCTCCAGAGAAGTAGATCAAATAGGATATACAGATATAGGTATATAGAAAGAGATTTATTATGAGGAATTGGCTCACACAATTATGGAGGCTGAGAAGTCCCATGATCTGCCCTCTGCAAGCTGGAGACCTGGGAAAGCTAGTGGTGTAGTCCAAGCCCTAACGCTTGAGAACCACGGGAGCCAATGATGTAAGTTCTGTCCAAGTCTGAAGGCTCAGTAATCAGAAGAGGTGATGTCTAAGGACAGGAGAAGATGGATGTCCCAGCTCATAAAGAGAGATAGAGAATTTGCCCTTCTTTCACCTTTGTTTTTCTAGTTGGGTCTTCAAGGGATTGGATGATACCTGACTGCATTGGTTAGAACAGTCTTCTTTACTCAGTCTACCAATTCAAATTCCAATCTCTTCTGAAAACATTTTCACATACTCAGAAATAATGTTTCACCAGCTACCTGGGCGTCCCTGAGCCCATTCAAGTTGACACAGTAAAATTAACCATCACAGGCCCCAATGTTCATGTTGTCCATCAGCTACCTGTTTGTAGCTGTAGATTATCTCTGGGCTGCCCACCAAGGTGGTCTTTCTCTACTCAGATCAACAGAGAAATTTCTGATGCCCCCTGGGACAAGCTCTTTCAAAGCTATTTATCAAAGCAGAGCTGTTACACCCTTTATAACACAGTTCTTTCATTAATGCCAGTGGTTCCTAACTTTGCTGTAGATCAGAATCAATTAGTGAGATGCTTCAAAGATACAGATTCTCTGGTTCCAACTAATGCTTACTGAATTAGAATAATTGATGGCAGAACTCAACAATCTCTATTTAAAAACCCTCAGATGATTCTGATAGAGTGTGAAACATAGACTCGAATTTCACTTGGACCCATTTATCCCTTTAAATCTGAATCCGGCCACCAAGTTTCACCTACTCTAGTAAACCCATTCATGTGTTTGTTTTGGCTTATTTGTTTCAAGGCCCAAATTTTCTTTTCCCTCTTCCTGACCTCATATGTGGATTCTCAGTCCATCAAGAGAGTTTGAATGTTCCCAGACCCTAATTGTGGATAAGTTCAAGTTCATTCCTACAGGGCTCCATAAAATTCAAAGTTTTTGGTTTACATTTTTATGTTCCTGGGCCGAGACCAACATCCCACAATAGCTACAACTTTCTCTCAATGTTTACTAGAAATACAAAGTCTGGTTTGCTTGGAGAACAGAGAGACTCCAGAGTTGGGTGGTGGGTAAAACCCAGGAAACTAAATAAATGTCATTTGTAACTCAGACAAATCACTATTACTCATAAAATTTCTGTGGGAAAAATACATTATTGGAGATAAAGATGAATATTAGAACATTAAGAGAAAATATCTAGATTTGGCTAGCCTTACTTCTGGAAATATGAAGTTATCTAGCCTGAAGGGGAAAGCATGATGGTAGTAAAGTGGACTTGCTGAGACAAAGCCACTTGGACCCAAGTCCTGGCAATGACGCATTCTAACAGGGTGGCCGAGATAAAATGCTTGAACTCTAAGGTCTAATTTCCCCTCACCAGACCAAAAATGCTGCAGTACCTACATTATAGGGTTAATCTCAATATTAAGACAGTGCAAATTAAGCACTTAATACAGTACTTAACACATTGTAAAGACTGAAGAAAGTATTAACTGTTATTAATATAATTCTTATTGGCATTATTTTCATTATCAGGAGTAAATATATGGAGTTGGGAGTTAGGTAGCACTTCTTCCTGGATTATGGTATGTGCCAATAAGCATTCTCTTTCAATGATCGTGATGTAAGAGTTATCATAAATATTTTTCTCTTTTTTTGGCAGGGAAGGGAGGAAGAATTTTCTCACAGTCTCTCAGGTCATCATGAAGAGACCTCCTCCTTCAAAGTAAAAAATTATCACCTTCTTATGATTTAAATATCAATCACATTTATATTTATAAAATATGTGCAATTGCTGAAGACTACATTCTTAAGCTATTTCTGGTTCAATTGGAGCATCTCAAAAGTTTACTAAATACTTCTGGGATTAACATTCTGGAAATTTTACTGTACACAAAAAAAGTCCTTTGACAAGTTCTGTTATCAAAAGTTACTTTCCAAATAAATTCTATACAAATTAACATAAGGGACAATTTTAAATTAAAATTGAAACTGCAGCTATGAAAGCATATAACTATGGAAACAACACACTTGAGATGTTTTAAAATTACAAATAATGAATAACTTTAATGGAAATAAAAATGAAAAGAATACCATCAATGTCACTATCTGACTTCACTTACAAAGATTATAAAAGAATTAGTCCATCTGACCCTTATCTATATCTAATTTTAAAATACTTTTGGAAGTTATCACTTGTCTATTACTCAACATCTATTTAAAAGGAGACTTTATAAAACACACATTAGGCTGAAGGAACATACAATATAGGTTAACAGAATATGGTATACTTTTTTCTTTTTACCTTGAATCAATTTTTTACAAGGAATAGGAGTTTGTAATAAAATTTTGAATATATTTGCTATAGGTATTTGTTTATTTCAGAAGGTACCAAAAGGATACAGTGATACCACAAAGAAAAAAACGATATTGTAAATGTATAGTTAATACAATCAAAACTTAAATATTTAGGTTTATAAAATAAAACTACTTGCAAGTTGTATGCCGTAATATAAAAAGTTGGTTTGCAAGAAAATCCTCTTATAAAATGTGTATTAATTATTTCTAGATGATCATAACTTAAAAGCCTAAGATTTCCTCCCAACGGTAGCTTCAGAATTTCTATTATAAGAAAATCCTAAGATTTCGTTTTCTGGAAGGGAAGGAAAAGAAATATATCGTCACAGAGTGGACATTTAGCAACCCCATTTTTGTGACGCAGCTTTTCTGTTTGCGATGTCTTGGACAAACAAATGGTTATGTGGTTGCACTGGGGGAGGAGGCAGTGAGGAAATATCTCCCTTTGTGCCACCATAGCTCCCTTCTCTCATTAACTATTATAACAACAAAACTGACTTCAGTTACTTCAACTGTAAAAGAAAGAAATAATAAACTGTAGTTCTTTCACATGTCAAGTTACAAGATTTGCGCTTTTAATAATCAAAGCTTAAGATATCAAATGCAATAGGATGCAAATCAAATGAAACATAACAATTAAGACTCTAACAATCTGAGATTTTCCTATATTGTACTTTTGAATCTATACTATAACTTTCGTACATTTTGTGGATAACTATAATTTTAAATGTATTTCAATATGGGAAATAATAATTCTACTGTGAGACATAAGAAAGAACATTAAACAAAGACTTTTTAGTTAATGAACATCATGCAGAGTCAGCCATAGGGGAATTGTGGTAATGAAAATGGTCATATATTATGAGAATTATTATTCTATTGAATGACAAGTTCCTTTCTGGTACAGAAAAACCCTTTAAAGAATAAAATGACCTGTGTAATTCTCATCTATGTTTTTATTTGCAGTTCAAAGAGTTAATTTTTACCTAGTAAAAAAAACTATATTAACAGAGAATTTAGTGCTGGCTCTCAAACTCTTTCTTCATATTTTTCTTTCTTAAAACCTTAATTAAGGAGATACTAGTTCCATTTCTCTAACATTTTAGCACAGGACATTGGAGATGTAAACAATCATCCTCCTCTGAATTTTTTTGCCTTGGAAAAGTAAATGTATACACAGTTTGATTCTATGTAATGAATTTCTAAGTTACTTGGACACATTTGCTACTCCCCTCTACTTTCTAGTATAAAAATCTAAGTGACTCACTGTCCTACAGTTTACCCCCAAAATAAAAGCCTACAACGAAGTCCCCTAATGAGATGGAAAATCAGAATGAATGTATATGATTCTTCCCTTGTTCCATAAATCCCCAAAGGCAATACGAATAAATTTAACAAATAAAATTATTATTAAAAGGAAAACTGGGCTTACAATCTCATCCTGATGGGATATGCAGAAGGAATATGAATCATATTGCACAGGGCTTAAGTTAGTAAAATGTTAGGTTGATGGATGTTTATGGAAAATGTATGTGCTTCTTCATAAGGAAATGTACATATAAGTTTTCATTACATCCACAATCTACTTGAGTAATGTTTCCTTCACTTGCTGTGTAATCATACAAAGTGGGCAAATATGTAATGCTGGAATCCAAATTTTTGATTGTTAGTTTCACTCAAAATATTCAGACACTGTTTTGTGAGTTACTTTGTGGTTAATGCCCATGATAAACACAACTGATCGCTGCTGAGATTTCTCTCTATTACTGTCCTGTTAAGGTGCATACCAACTTTGTTTACCTGTGATAACCCACCTCCCAGATAAAAGCACATTGTTCAATTGCTCCAACATCCTACTTGACTATTTTCAGCCTATGGCTCACTTTTTGTACTTTTAACTTAGTAGAATAAAAATGAAGAGATTGGTTCTGGTACAGATCAGGTTCTCATTAGAGTGAATTGAGTTCTTTAATCAACAACATATTTTTTATAAGAAATTAAAACCAATGTTTGGAGATTTCCTGATTCTCTGATGCTTTACTTTTCTCTTTTTAAAGTAGCCTTAAGCCAAAGTGAAGTTGAAGTCGGGGGGAAAAAAGTTATACAATCCAGAAGTTTGTTGACAAAACTTTTTTGATGTCTTCCAATTTATAATGGAAAGTGAACTTCCCAGAATAGTATGAAAAGCAAGTGAATCACATTATTCTTAGTCAAAAATTTAAATGCAAAACAGTTCAAAAAATCTTCATGCTTAAGATTTGGGCCTTTGTACCAAATTCTTACTTTATGAGAAGTGTATTCTATAAGAAAAACAAATATTGGTATACCTAACTATGAAAGTACTAAATAGAGATGGTAAAGTTATCCATAGTAAGAAAAACTCAAGTCCAAACTTAGTGAATTGGTCTTTTATGTACCTTTCCATACTCAAAGCAAATTGATTTTATAATTAAAGTCTTCAGCTATAATAACCAGGAGTAGAATTAAAACAGGTAATGTTTCTGAATCTTTTCTCTTTCAAAATCCTGTTTCCTGTAACTGAATGATCCGGAGTGGCCTAAAAGTCTGAGACTAGCTTGTGCTCCCCCTAATCCCCCAAAGGAGAGTAGTGGTAGTTATTTAACTAATTTCAACCAGCTTTTTATTTATTTTTTAAATCTTTTCTTCTTTTTTTTTTTTTTTTTGTTGAGACAGAGTCTCACTTTGTTGCCCAGGCTAGAGTGAGTGCCGTGGCGTCAGCTTAGCTCACAGCAACCTCAGACTCCTCGGCTTAAGCGATCCTACTGCCTCAGCCTCCCGAGTAGCTGGGACTACAGGCATGTGCCACTATGCCCGGCTAATTTTTTCTATATAGATTTTTAGTTGTCCATATAATGTCTTTCTATTTTTAGTAGAGACGGGGTCTCGCTCAGGCTGGTCTCGAACTCCTGACCTTGAGCAATCCACCCGCCTCGGCCTCCCAGAGTGCTAGGATTACAGGCGTGAGCCACCGCGCCCGGCCAATCTTTTCTTCTGTTTTATTGCAACACTGTAACTTTTTAAATTATTTGGGTAACAATAAGCACACATCTTCTAAAAGATTTTTCTGGTAAAAAGTATTGTTTAGCTAAATTTCCTTAAAATTAAGAACTTTTGCTCTGCAAAAGACATGTCAAGAGAATAAAAAGACAAAGCACAAACTGGAAGAAAATATTTGCAAAAGATAAATATGTTTAAGAACTGTTGTCCAAAATGTACAAAGAACTATTAAAACTTAATAATAAGAAAACAAACAACCAGATTAAAAATAGGCAAAGAGCTAAACATATTACCTCACTATAGATGCACAGGTGGGATATAAGCATATTAAAAGATATTCTACATCATTTGTTATTAGGAAATTCCAAATTAAACCAGCAATGAGATATAATATAACTACACATCTATCAGAATGGCCCGAATCCACAACACTGACAACACCAAATACCGACAAGGTTATGAAGCAACAGGAGCTCTCATTCAGATCTGATGGGAATGCAAAATAGAATAGCCACTTTAGAAGACAGTTTGGCAGTTTCTCACAAAATTAGACATACTCTAACCATATAATCCAGCAATCACACTTTTTGGTATTTACCAAAATGATTAAAATTGTATGTCGACTCAAAAACCTGCACATGGATGTTTATAGCAGCTTTATTCATAATTCCAAAACTTGGCAAAAACCAGGATTTCCTTCAGTAGGCAAATGAGTAAATAAACTGTGGTACATCCAGACAATGGAATATTCACTGCTAAAAAGAAATGAGCTACCAAACCATGAAAAGATACAGAGGAAACTGTAATGCATACTGCTAAATGAAAGCAGCCAATCTGAAAAAGCTACTTACTGTGTGATTCCAACTATATGTCATCCTAGAAAATGTAAAACTATGGAGATAGTAAAAAGATTAGTGATTTCCAGAGGTTGGGAGAAGAAGGGATATATAGGTAAGATAGAATTTTTAGGGCAGTGAAACTAATTATTTTTTACGACACTACAATGGTGGATACCATTCATTATATATTTGTAAAAAGCCATGGAATGTATACCACCAAGAGTATACACTAATGTTAATTGTAGACTTTGATAATAATTATGTCTCAATGTAGATTCATCAATTTTAACAAATGTACCACCCTGGTGGGGGATGTTGATAGTGAGGGAGGCCGTAAGAGCGGCAAGTGGGTATGTGGAAACCCTATACTTCCTTTTGATTTTATTAAGAACCTAAAACTGGATTGGGGAAGATGGCGGAGTGGCGGTGACTGCTTGGATCTGCGCTCCGGCGAGGAACCGTGGATCCGGACCTGCCACAACGCTAGAGGACCGCTCCCACACAGGAACAGCGGTGTGAATCCACGGAGAATCAGCGTGGGACAAACAGAGCAAGTGAGGTCTGAGGTGAACAGAAATTAAGATCGCGGAACTCTGCGGAAGGCACGGAACAGACAGTAGCCAGCGGAGCGCAGGTGGCTGCGCCCGCCCCCAGGTGGGGCGGGGGCAGTCTTTGGGAAAGGCGGCTTGCGCTCCTCGCTGACCTCCACCCCCAATTGCTTGGAGACCCCCTCGCAAGCCAGAGCAGAATCTCCGAGCGAGACGTAGGGCATTGCAGACAGGAGGCTTTTTCGGGAGAATAGCTTGGAACCTGGGAAGTCTCGGCTGAGACAGTCCTTGGCGAGAAGGGACGGACCTGTGCCGGGGGGGAGGGGCACGAAGGATCCCCGATCAGCGAATTGCGCTGTACCTCTGCGCTACTTTTGTCGGTGGTTCTTCAGCCGGTGGCCCCCGGCGGCTTTGCCCGCCAAACCCCCGGCAGCGGCGGTCCCTGGTCTCTGCCTGCCGGGGAGCCGGCCCCCCTCCGACCCCGGAGCGCTGCGGGCGCCATCTTGAAAGCAAAGGCAGAACCGCTCGGGAGCCATAAGGTGCCCAGCGGCTCTCTCTCCCCGGCGCCTCCCGCTGGTCTCTGGGCCCGCGCCATCTCCGCCGGCCGCACTCGGCGTGAAGGGGCGGAGCTGCGCTAAGACGTAAAATAAACATTGAGTTGCCGCTCCGGAACCAACGGAGCGGGCGTGAAGGGGCGGAGCTGCGCTAAGACGTAAAATAAACATTGAGTTGCCGCTCCGGAACCGGCGGAGCGGGCGTGAGGGGGCGGAGCTGCGCTGAGACGTAGAATAAGCTTTGGGTTGCCGCTCCGGAACCATCGGAGGGGGCGTGAAGGGGCGGAGCTGCACTAAGACGTAAAATAAACATTGAGTTGCCGCTCCGGAACCAATGGAGCGGGCGTGAAGGGGCGGAGCTGCGCTAAGGCGCAAAAACACAATCATTGAGTCGCTGAACTGTATACTTCAGAATTGTGTATCCCTTCGTTTAGCGATGCGCTGTGGTGCTGTGTAGCTCTGTTTTTGTTCTTTTGTGTTTGTGTTTTCGCTGTTTCTGGGTTAGGTCTCTTTGTGTTATTTGTTAGTTTGGTTTTTGTTTTTTCTTTGTTTTGTTTTGTTTTATTTTGCTTCTTTTTTTTTTTTTTTTGTTTTGTTTTGTTTTGTTGTTTTGTTTTTCCTTTTCTCTTTCCTTTTTTTTTTCTTTTTTTTCTTTTTTTCCTTTTTTCCTCTTCTCTCCTCCTTTTCTTTTCTCTTTCTTTTTCTTCTCCTTCTGTTCTTTCTTTTCACTTCCTTTTTTTTTTCTTTTCTTTTTTTCTTTTCTTTTCTTTTTTCTTTTTCCTTATTTCTTCTCTCTTTTTGCCTTCTAACTGGGAACCCACGGTGAGCTTGGGAACGGGCCAGGCCCCTGGCTCTGGTACATACCGGAACCTGAGTAGTCACTCCCAACGCCGGCGATCTGCGGGCGCGCAATAGCCATCTTGGGGCCCACAGCCAAGTCACTGCGGAGCAATAGGGTGCCAAGAGGCTCCCTGGACGGCCCCCTCCCCTGGTCCACAGACCTTATATAGGGTCCCCACCCACGTCTAAACATTGACTACTTCTCCAGAAGCGAGAGTGTGGAGCCTGGTCCCTGGGGACATTGGGCCAAGGCAGACTTTTGCCTGTGGGAGTTGCGGCAAATGGGGCGCTGAGCGAACGAGGGCACCATCCACTCCCCACAGCTAGTATCTTTCCTGCAGATAGAGACAGAAACCACCCCTATAGAGGAAGAACCAAAGGGAAACAAACAAACAAAGAGAATTTTGGTCCACTACTAGTGTGGACCCTGCCTGCCCTCTGAAAGACTACAACACAGTGTCCTAACTCACCAAAGCAGTCTTGGATCACTCCAATCCTCTAGGATTGGACCCATCAGAAGCAGTCCCCCAACTGAAATAGAAAAATTTCTAAACAATTCACAACAGTCTTCCCCTCTTGCCAAAGGAAGCAATATACCTAGACTGCTCCACAGCCTAAGAATAGAGCACAGAGAGTGCTGTTAACCAGACTAAATCTATAAGTAAAGATCCAACGATCAATCTAGATGGGAAGGGCCCAGCGAAAAAACACAGGAAGCACAAAGAATCAAACAGAAAGCTCACCCCCAAAGAGAAATACCGGCTCTCAACCATTTGACACAAACCAGACTCAAAACACCAACATGTCACAGGAAGAATTCCAATTATGGATCATAAACAAGCTGAATAATATACAAGAATCAATGGACAGACAACACAAGGAAAATGCAAAAAAAATACAGGATTTGTAGGAAAAATTCACTAAAGAAATTGAAATATTGAAGAAAAACCAAACTGAACTCCTAGAAATGAAGAATTCACTCAGAGAGCTACAAAACACTGTGGAAAGTCTCAAAAGCAGGGTAGATCAAACAGAGGAAAGAATCTCAGAAATTGAAGATAACTCCTTCCAACTAAATAAGTCAGTCACAGAGATAGATCAAAAAAGTAAGAGAAATGATCTGAGTCTTCAAGAAATGTGGGATTATGTGAAGAAACCTAACTTGAGAGTTATTGGCATTCCTGAGGGTGAAGAAGACAATAAGCAAGGGTTGGACAAGCTATTTGAAGACATAATCGAGGAAAATTTTCCAGGCCTTGCCAATACTCTAGACATACAGATTCAAGAAGCTCAGAGGACCCCTGGGAGATTCATAGCAAATAGGAAAACACCACGCCACATAGTCATCAGGCTGACCAAAATATCCACTAAAGAGTCCCTTCTCCGAGCTGTAAGGAGAAAGAAACAGGTAACTTACAAAGGAAAACCCATCAGAATTACGCCAGATTTCTCAGCTGAAACCTTACAAGCAAGAAGAGGTTGGGGCCCCATTTTCACGCTTCTGAAACAGAATAATGCCCAGCCTAGAATCTTGTACCCAGCTAAGCTAAGTTTTCTATACGAAGGAGAAATCAAGACATTCTCAGATAAACAAAGGTTGAGGGAATTCACCAAGACAAGACCAGCCCTGCAAGAAGTACTCAAAAGAGAGTTACACACGGACCAGCACAAGAAAGATCCACGAATGTAAAACTACTCAAGAGCTAAAGATCAAATTCCAGATACCACAATGGCTCAGGAGAGAAAACATCGCAATGAAGTTCTACCCAACAAGCTGAACAAAAAACTGTCTCACTTATCAGTTTTCTCAATAAATGTGAATGGCTTGAATTCCCCGCTCAAGAGACATAGACTGTCCCAATGGATAAAAAAGCACAAGCCAAGTATCTGCTGTCTCCAAGAAACCCACCTAACGAGCAAAGATGCATTTAGACTGAAAGTAAAAGGATGGAAATCGGTATTTCAAGCAAACGGTAACGAAAAGGAAGCTGGTGTGGCAATCTTAATTTCCAATAACTTAGCTTTCAAACCAACAAAAATAATAAAAGACAAAAATGGCTACTACATACTGGTCAAGGGCACAATTCAACAAGAAGCCATGACTATACTCAATATATATGCACCCAATCTAGGTGCACCTAGATTCATAAAGCAAACCCTACTAGATCTGAACCAGATGATAGATAATAATACTGTAATAGCTGGAGACTTTAACACCCCACTGACAGTACAGGACAGATCATCTAAACAGAAAATAAACAAAGACATAATGGACCTAAATAGAATGCTAGAACAAATGGGCATGGCTGACATCTATAGGACATTCTACCCAAAGTCCACAGAATATACATTCTTCTCATCAGCTCACAGGACATTCTCTAAGATTGACCATGTCCTAGGACATAAATCATGTCTTCAAAAATTCAAAAAAATAGAAATTATACCATGCATCTTCTCAGATCACAGCGGAATAAAAGTAACAATGATCACACACAGAAACCCTCACTCTTACTCAAAGTCATGGAAGCTAAATAACCTTCTCCTGAATAATTATTCTATAAAAGAAGAAATCAAGATGGAAATCAAAAATTTCTTTGAATTAAATGACAATGGAGATACAACTTATCAAAATCTATGGGATGCAGCTAAAGCAGTCCTGAGAGGAAAATTCCTATCCATAAATGCCTATATCAAAAAGACAGAAAACATGCAAATAGACAACCTAACGAATAGACTCAAAGAGCTGGAGAAAGAAGAACAGAACGATCCCAAACCCAGCAGAAGGCGAGAAATTACTAAGATCAAATCAGAACTAAATGAAAAGGACAACAAAGAAACTATAAGGGAAATTAATAAAACAAAAAGTTGGTTCTTTGAAAAGATAAACAAAATAGACACACCTCTGGCTAGACTAACTAAGAGCACAAAAGTAAAATCTCTAATAACCTCCATTAGGAACATGAAAGGAGAAATCACAACCGATGCTACAGAGATACAAGATATCATCTATGAATTCTACAAAAATCTTTATGCACACAAACTGGAGAATGTGGAGGAAATGGACAAATTTTTAGAAACACATAGTCTTCCCAGGCTCAACCAGGAAGAAATAGAGTACCTGAACAGACCAATATCAAGAACTGAAATCGAAACAGCAATAAAAAACCTTCCCAAAAAGAAAAGCCCTGGTCCAGATGGGTTCACACCTGAATTTTACCATACATACAAAGAAGAACTGGTGCCCATCCTACATAAACTATTCTCCAATATTGAGAAGGATGGAGTTCTCCCCAACACGTTCTACCAAGCCAATATAACATTAATACCAAAGCCTGGAAAGGACACAACAAAAATAGAGAACTACAGACCAATTTCCCTCATGAATATAGATGCAAAAATTTTCAATAAAATACTAGCAAATCGAATCCAAGTACTTATCAAAAAAGTAATCCACCACGACCAAGTGGGCTTCATCCCCGAGATGCAGGGGTGGTTCAACATACGTAAATCTATAAATGTAATTCACCACATAAATAGAAGCAAAAACAAAAACCATATGATACTCTCATTAGATGCAGAAAAAGCATTTGACAAAATTCAACACCCTTTTATGATAAAAACGCTTAACAAAATAGGCATTGATGGAACCTACCTAAAAATGATACAAGCCATATATGACAAACCCACAGCCAACATCATACTGAATGGGGAAAAACTGAAAGCACTCCCACTTAGAACTGGAACCAGACAGGGCTGCCCATTGTCTCCATTACTTTTCAACATAGTATTGGAAGTCCTTGCGAGAGCTATCAGGCAAGAGAGCAGAATCAAGGGAGTCCAAATAGGGAAGGAAGAGATCAAACTCTCACTTTTTGCTGATGATATGATGTTATATCTGGAAAACCCCCAGGATTCAACCATGAGACTCCTGGAATTGATTAATGAATACAGCAAAGTCTCAGGCTACAAAATTAATATACACAAATCAGAGGCATTTATATATGCCAATAACAGTCAATCAGAAAACCAAATTAAAGACTCAATACCCTTCAAAATAGCAACAAAGAAAATAAAATATCTAGGTATATATCTAACTAAAGAGGTAAAGGACCTCTATAAGGAAAACTATGAAACACTGAGAAAAGAAATAGCAGAACTTGCAAATAGATGGAAAAATATACCATGCTCGTGGATCGGAAGAATCAACATTGTTAAAATGTCTATACTACCCAAAGTGATCTACAAATTCAATGCAATCCCTATTAAATTACCAACATCATTCTTTACAGACATAGAGAAAATAATTATACACTTTGTATGGAATCAAAGAAGACCCCGTATAGCAAAAGCAATTTTAAGCAATAAAAACAAAATGGGAGGTATTAATTTGCCAGACCTCAAACTATACTACAAGGCCGTGGTTCTTAAAACAGCCTGGTACTGGCACAAGTGCAGGGACACAGACCAGTGGAACACAACAGAAAATCCAAATATAGAACCATCCTCATATAGTCACCTAATTTTTGACAAAGCGGGAAAGAATATACTCTGGGGACAAGAATCCCTATTCAACAAATGGTGCTGGGAGAATTGGTTAGCCACTTGTAGAAGACTGAAACAGGACCCACAGCTTTCACCTCTCACAAAAATCAAATGACGGTGGATAACAGACTTAAACCTTAGGCGTGATACAATCAGAATTCTAGAAGAAAATGTAGGAAAGACTCTTACAGACATTGGCCTAGGCAAAGAATTTATGAAGAAGACCCCCAAGGCAATCACAGCAGCAACAAAAATAAATCAATGGGACATGATTAAATTAAAAAGCTTCTGCACAGCCAAAGAAACAGTCCAGAGAATAAACAGACCACCTACAGAATGGGAAAAAATTTTTGCATACTACACATCAGATAAAGGACTGATAAGAATCTATTTAGAACTCAGGAAAATCAGCAAGAAAAAATCAAGCAACCCTATCAAAAAGTGGGCAAAGGACATGAATAGAAATTTTTCAAAAGAAGATATAAAAATGGCTAACAAACATATGAAAAAGTGTTCAACATCTCTAATCATCAGGGAAATGCAAATCAAAACCACAATGAGATATCACTTAACCCCAGTGAGAATGGCCTTTATCAAAAAAACCCAAAACAACACATGTTGGCGTGGGTGTGGAGAGACAGGAACACTAATACACTGCTGGTGGGACTGCAAACTAGTGCAACCCCTGTGGAAAGCATTATGGAGGTATCTTAAACAGATTCAAGTAGACCTGCCATTTGACCCAGCAATCCCATTACTGGGCATATACCCAAAGGAAAAAAGGTCATTCTGTAACAAAGGCACGTGTACCCAAATGTTTATAGCAACACAATTCACAATAGCAAAGATGTGGAAACAACCCAAATGCCCATCAATACATGATTGGATTAGTAAGCTGTGGTATATGTATACCATGGAATATTACTCAGCTATAAGGAATGATGAAGATATGACATCTCTATGGTTCTCCTGGAGAGAGTTGGAACCCATTATATTAAGTGAAGTATCCCAAGAATGGAAAAACAACCATCACATGTACTCACCAGAAAATTGGTTTCCCTGATCATCACCTAAATACAAATCTGGGAATGACACCAATTGGACATCAGACTGAGGTGGGGGGTGGGGGAGGGGATGGGGGGTATGCCTACACAATGAGTGCATTGCGCACCGTTTGGGGAGTGGTTACACTTGAAGGTGCTGACTCGGGAAAGGGGGGGGTGGGGAAAAAAATATGAAACTATTGTTTTTAACTTGCACTGTTCACTTAATAATTTATCATGAATATTTCCCATATTATTTCATATCATTGTACAAGAAATAATGTATACATTATGAGGACATACTGTATCTAACAAGATATACTGTTAGACTCTTTGATTCTGTAAAATTAAATTGAAAAAAAAAAATAAAATAAAATAAAAATAAAAAAAAAGAACCTAAAACTGTTCTAAGATATAAAGCTTATTAATTTTTTTATAAAAGAATTGTTTAAAATATATTCTTCTGCGAATTTTCAAGGTTATGTCCCCTTTCAATTATGTTTCAATATTGTAAAGTCACTTTTTGCCTTCTTTATCTTTCTCAGCATTGTATGGGGAGAGATTTATCAAAGTCTTCTATTTGCAAAAAGCAAGAGCAGTAAAGTTCTATGCTTCTTTAACTCTTTGTTTTGATGTTTATGGCTTTTCCCTTTCAGACTTTTAACTTTATATAAAGATACTGCTCTGCATAACAACTAGCTTTATCTGTGAGAGCAGTTTGACTTTCATTTAGGTCATATCTGCTCAAGATTCATTTGCTCCTCTTTTGCCCGTGTTAGATAGCCATCTAAACACATTTTGGTTTTTGTCTTCTCTTTTTTTCCGAAAAGATTCCAGACATCTCCCCATCGAAAGCATCTGTTACTTCCAGAAATCTACTGTGAATTATTTTTCCATTGATGGTTAAGAACCATAGCTATTAATATATAATCCCTTCATCCATTCTTTTATTCTTCTTATTTTTGTCCTTAAAATTTATATTGTTTGAATAACTGTTGGAATGGGTGCAAGCCTCTGGTTATTGCTGGCTAATAAGTACCAAGTTTTCTTTCTGGCCAACTCAGTCCCTGAACACTGGATTTATGTTCAGAGAGTGGATATGAGTTAAATCCATTTTTAACTGTCTTGATTGGCATTTTTTTTTTTCTCATTCTGGTTCAGAAGCTTTTGTGAATGTATACTGACACCAATTTATCTGCCACTCTAGATCAATTCAACCGTCTCCCTCCAGGCCTTGGCCACTTGCCTTCTTGGCCAGAGCAGCTCTAGTAGAAGGTCTATGTTGTTCTCAGAGTTCTATCAACACCACGGAGAAAAGCACCCTTTGCTTGGTGTCAACTGACAAGAAGGAACCCCTATGCTTGCACAGCAGCTGGCGTATGCCCAGTGAAGTTTGGGTTGCCATGGTAACTTACTAGAGAATCCCCCAGGTTAAACAGAACAGTGGGATGGGGTTTTAACGCCCTGAGGGGAAGGCTATAACCAAGAATAGAAGGAAGGGTGGAAAGATGCAGCAAATAAGTTGTTCCCTCTCCTTCCCTGGCTAACGTTTCCAGACTCGGGGGGTTCCACATGGGCTCTCTGCGTGTGTCCCATGTAACTAAGCAACAAAATGTGTCTTGAGGCAAAGCTGTGGCCAGCTCAGAAATGCACCATCTTGTGTTTGCTCTTCTGCCCTTCCTGTTTCACTTTTCTTTATCCTTGATGCTTGCTTCCCTCTGGGATTGTATCTCCCAATACAGAATTAACCTCTTAGTTTTTGCCCTAGGCTCTGTTTTTGAAGAAATCAAGATTAAGACAGAGTGAGATTGTATGTGTGTGTGTGCACACGTTTGTGTGCGTGTGTGTGTGTGTGTGTGTGTGTGTGTGAGAGAGAGAGAGAGAGAGAGATCCAAAACTGTGTTTCTCACAGTATCCTGTTTCAACATGTAGTCAGTATAACACCTGACTGGGTTTTACCATACATATTTTTTTAGCGTGAGCATACAGTGCCACTGCAAATATTACTTTCTCTAATTTCAATGGGTGTTTTAATGGGTAACTTAGAAAGTATAGCTATGGAACCTCTAATTTACTATTATTTTATCCTGTTGAATAAACAATTTATTTTACCACTTAGTCAGTAAACACATTGACATTTTTCTGATCAAGTAGAAATTTTGGTCAGAAAAATTTATTTTAAAAAACACAAAAGAGAGAATAAATACATAGAAAATGTGAGGTTTTCTTTGCTTGTTTATTTTTCTTTTACAGAATGTTGACTATTGCTTTGACTATTGAAACTGAATTTAATAAGTGAATTTGTTTTTGTTCTCATTCCTATAGGAGTTCGATATGTTGAAGGTGATTGACATTCTAGCCTGGAACAGAAAATAAAAGAAAAATTTTGGTTTTCTATTGTCAGATAATAAAATTGGGCAACTAAAAGTAAATTTTCAATGTAAATTTAAATTCCTGCCTAACAACTAAATAAGCATGAATAATATTTCTGACATTTATTACAATGACTTTGCCAGGTGGCCTGTTACTCTTAATTCCAAGTGGCAGAGAATGAATAATTCACAGTTAAAGATTCTCGTCTTCTTGGGTACACAGCTAGTTCGTATTATTTAGCTCATTCGTTTTTGTAGGCTTCTGAGGTTTGGCTAATGGAATCTGGTTGGAGGTGACATATATGCCATTTGTAACCTATAAAATCTCCCCTCCATGGGTGGACCTTCATGCTTTCCCTCTTCACCTGCCAGTCGTCAAGGTTTAGAGGATTCATCAAGTGCAGGACTCTGAACCCTTAAACAATGGAGAATTATTAGACAGAAAGAACCAAGGATCCAAAAGGATTGGTGGAGCAGATTCCTCAATCTTCCTACCCCCAACTATAATGAAATATGTAGGTTAGCTACTATGGTCAGATACTCTTAACTTACTTATTTGACAATCAATAGTTATATTGTAGCATGATATAAATTTCAAATATTAAAGAAAAGTATATTTGGTATTGACATTATAATAATCACCATTAATACAATTCATTATAGAAAATGCTAATTAGAAATCTATTTATGAAGTTGTATTATGTATTTAGAAACTCTAATTAATTTATATTGTCCATGTATAATAAATTTAAAAATATTTTGGTGTCAATATATAGTGATAAAGTTACTGCTCAAAACCCACATATGTCAGAAAGAATAAAGTCATTATCATGAAAGCTTTAAAACATCTTTGAAATCTATTTTGATTACATATTTATGTAAGTATCCTTTATTCTTAGAATTTAAGTGAATGACACTATCCAGTTATGAGACAGAAAAACTAAAATAAAAGATAATTTTTAATAATTAAATGATAATGTTACAGTAAATGCTCATACTAAAACAATTATTTTAAATGTAAGAAGAGGTATATATGTTTTTATTTACATAGAAATAGTTTCTTCCCACTGTCATTTCATACGTACTTAATAAAATTGACAAAAAGCTTTACAAATTTTGTTTCAAAATATTGGATTGGGCACAATCTGCAGCATCCTCTTTTTATCTCAAATTTTTAGACATGATTTTTAAAAAGATATTTTCAAATTTACCCAACATATGAGAAATTCAGGAAGAATAATTTCATAAAATCAGAGATTATAAAATAATCCTGGGAAGACAGAAATCATATCAAACTTGTATTGAAAATGAAAAACACAACCCAAAATAAAAGAAAGAGAGTAATTCTTACATCAATTTGAGATTGGTGTAAGAATAAGAGGTGAAAGATAAAAGAACACGCAGACTAAGGAGAAAGCAATAGGTACAGAGTAAGGTACAGCTAAGTGGACAGATTTTTTGCACCTTTTTTTCCCTGCTCCACCAGACAAGGTGGCCACCCCAAGCAGAAATAGTTTATGTGGCAGTTTAGTTAAGGATGGAAGAATAGTTTGCAGATTCTGGGAGACATAAAGCCCCCATATCCAGGAATATAGCAGGTTCTCTGCATTCCCTTTGTTCACTGAAAACAGCCGACCCCCAATCCACATAGCTACTCTTGACCTCAATCAAACATTGTGCATAAAAACACAATACAAAAAGATACAGTATAGAATCTAACAAAGAATAACACTGAGGAAGAAAATCTCATAAACAAGAGACAATCAACCCAACAAATGGAAGAATTTACCTCTGAGGAAACAGAGTACAGAGGACATAGAGTAAGGAAAATGTAACTTTAGAATAACTTTCATTTCAATCCTCTGAAAGATGTTGGCAGAATGATATAGACATAAAAAAAATCACAAAAATTAAAATTTTAATAATTTAAATTATGTACTTAGCAAATAAAATAAAAGAATCTGCAGAGAGAAAGAGCCAATCAGTAAGCTATAAATTTAAGCAAAAGTATTCTCCTAGAAAACAAAACAAATGTTTGGAAAGGCAAGACATTGACTAAAACCTAGCAGTTTCAACATTTAATTAGATTTTGAGAATGTGAAAATGAAAAACATTCATAATGATTTGTAGAACAGAAAAGATAGGATTCTGTAAGTAATATTGATCAGCATATAGAGCTTCAGGCATAAATAACACAATCCGATTTTAACAAAAGTAATTTGAGAAAAAAATGTATTCAATATACTACTTGTAGTGAAATTAATTTTGTATGGAAAACATCATTTTATTTATATAGACATAGTATATTCTATGCTGGAATTCAAAAGAAATCTCACAAGTTCTGAGTAGCAGGAATAATCCATTGGTTTTAAAACAGTCTAAAATCATAGCCAAAAAAAAGTGTTGTTGTCAGGAAATAATGACACATAGTAAGATTTTATTAAATATATGTTTAACTATAAAGTATAAAAGAACAAAAGACATTCTATTACAAAGATACCTGCACCTGAATGTTTATAGCAGCACAATTCACAATTGCAAAGATGTGGAAACAACCCAAATGCCCATCAATTCATGAATGGATTAGCAAAATGTGGTATATGTATACCATGGAGTATTACTCAGCTATAAGAAATAACGGTGATATAGAATCTCTTTTGTTCTCCTGGAGAGAGTTGGAACCCATTCTATTAAGTGAAGTATCCCAAGAATGGAAAAATAAGCACCACATGTACTCACCAGCAAATTGGTTTCCCTGATCATCACCTAAGTGCACATTTGGAAATAACACCAATTGGGTGTCGGGCAGATGTGGGGGGGGCAGGGGATGGGTGTATACCTACATGATGAGTGCGATGCACACTGTCTGGGGAATGGACACGCTTGAAGCTCTGACTCTGGGGGATGGGGAGGCATGGGCAATATATATAACCTGAACTTTTGTACCCCCATAATAAGCTGAAATTAAAAAAATTATAGTTTACAGGAAAAAAAAAAAAGAAATAAGCTCACTGTATCACTAATTGACTGTTTGCCCATGACTTGCTATTTTTGTTACGAAAATGACAGTGGGATATGAAATTTGAATCTCTTCTGATATTTCATTTCTATGATTTGTCACTGGGAGTCTCTTTGGGGCTCATACATAAAAGTAAAATATGACAGAAAAAAATTTTGAGGGTTGAAAGTGCTATGAATTTAAATACTACACTCTCAAATACAGAAAAATTCCAGTGACATCAACATATAAAATGGGATGGTGGGGAAGAGAATAGACAGAAGTAAAAATATGCTTTCTCATTGTTCAGTAGGAATATAATAATAGATGATGATAATTCAATAGTTTAAACAGATGTAACAAATGTATGTGAATGTTCTATAAATGGAATCATATAGTATCTATCCCTTTATGTCTAGTTCCTTTCGCTTGGCATTAGACTTGTGAGGTCCATCTTCACAGCAATAGTTGTTTACTCTCATTGCTGTGTAGTATTTCTTTCCATTGATATTTGCCCTTTCTATTCTTGATGGACATTTAATTTGCTTTCAGTTTGGAGCTATAACATATAATAATGTGAACATTCTTATGTATTTTTTTAATGAATATGTTCATGCATTCCTATTGGGTATATGCTTAAGAGTGGATTTCCTGCGACATGGGTATGGATATGTTAACCTTTAGTACACAATAAAGAGTTATATAAAGTGGTTGTATTGAGAATTCTAATTAATATACATGAAAAAGACAACATTAATATTATCTGTATTTTTAAATTTAGCTATGCTGGAAGGTATGGTTGAATCTCATTGTGGTTTCAATTTTAATTTCTCTGGTGAATAATGATGTTGAAAACATTTTTCATATATATTGCCTATATAAAGATCTTATTTTTGTGAAGCACATATAAATTATTTTTCTATTGGATTATCTTTTTAGGGTATATACCAAATATTGGTATTATCGGTGTTCTATTGCTGGAAATTATATCTGTGTGTATATATGACATTAATATAGCTGGTTGCATCTCTGGATGCAGAAACCAGGATATGAAGGGCTGACTATATGTTATATTATTTCGCTATATACGAGGGTCCCGCATAACTAGCTTTGTTTATTTCATTATTGTTTCTATCCTTGTGTGAATTTGAATATTTTCAATTGCTTTAGCTTCAATTTTATTAACTGTGTCTTCTATGTTCACTCTACTGTTAAATCCATAAAATAAGTTCTTAATTTCAAATATAATTTTTTAAATTTCTAGACTAACATTTTAATTGCATGGACTCCAATTCTATAGAAATTTATTATTTATTGTTTTGTCTTTTTCCTCTATTTTCTTTAATGTATATATAATAGTAATATTAAAATCCATGTCCATTTATTTCAATATATAATTATTTAGGGTCTTTTATCATTTGTTCTTTTATCTCCAGTAAATGTCACTTTTTCCTATTTGTTCACATTTTTTAAATATTTTATGTCAGAAAATGTGCCTACATGTACTCACCAGCAAATTGGTTTCCCTGTTCATCACCTAAGTGCACATTTGGGAATAACACCAATTGGGTGTCGGGCAGATGTGCGCAGGGGGAGGGGATGGGTGTATACATACATAATGAGTGCGATGCGCACCGTCTGGGGAATAGACATGCTTAAAGCTCTGACTTGGGGTGGGAGGGGGCATGGGCAATATACATAACCTAAACTTTTGTACTCCCATAATATGCTGAAATAAAAAATAAATAAATAAATAAATCTACCTTACTAACCATAATAAACAAAGAAAATGTGCCTAAAATAATTATAGAGAGACTATGGATGGTATATTCTTCTTTAACTCCTCTAGAAAGGGTTCTACTTCTCCTCTCTTCAGTAGATTAAGAAATCAAATGATCATTTCAATTAATCAAGGAATGATAGGTATGGTAGATATAATTTATAATTAGTAAGCCTTGGTCAGTTCTGTTTCATACTGTTCCTCACACATGACCTCCCAGGCATTTGTTTGATAGCTAAAAGACTATAAGTAGCTTATTGGGGCATTCTGGGTTTTGTTTTGTTTTTTAGCTATATTCCTTTTTGCTCCCTGTAACTTCTAAACCTGGAAAATATCTTGACCTGGAGACTGCCCATGCATTTGAAGCATGTTCCCATGGCTCTAGTGGGTTTTTGCCTCGTAGTGTTCAGAGATGGCAGATTTCATTCTGACTTTTAGAGATTTACTAGCCAAACCCCTAACTACCACTACCGCTAACGGCAGTCCCCCTCACTACACAACTTATGTTGTCTCAACAAATGTCTCATCAAAAAAAAGGCCAGGCATGTGGGCTCCTTGAGATTCTATTTCATCATACCAGTTTAACCAGTATAACAACCAAAAGCTTCTCTGGTTTTCTTTTACCTCAGGAGAATCCATCTCCCAGGTTAAGCCCAGTTGTCTGCTTATTCTCAGAATCAGCAAATGTCCCTAACGCTGACAGTGATTGTCAGATCATTCGTACAGGGCTCTTCCTATTCTGTGTAATTTTAGCTCCTCTTGTCCCTGTTGATTCCATACTTTTTGCTTTCTCAAAAATATAATGTGTAATGACTCTTTTATTTTCTACATATTTCATCAATAATACTGACCTGAAGAAATGGTGCATAATTTTCAAACTTTTAAGCAAAGGGTTAAATTCTGATGTTTTCTCCTTCTCTTCTCCCTCAATAGCACTATTGTTAATTGAATGATAATTATGTGCCAAGCATGCTGCTAAATGCTTTACTGAAGTTATCTTCTGATAAGTGCAATATTATCCCTATTTTTCCTACTTATATTTGGAGTAACTCAGGATCAAGGAGGTTTATATAGCTAGGAATTAATGGAACTTGGATTTTGTCACTGGAGATATGTGTGTGCATATATAGGTATATGCAGTATCAGTGTGGTATATTCTGATACTAAATACTTGTCATTTTTCCACACTAATTCTTTACTTTCCAAAACCAACTGCCCAACTTAATTGTGCTCAATTCTGACTCTAACTCCTGGAGTTAGTGCAGACCCCACAGGCTAAGGTCTCAGTCCCACAAGACCACCGCCATTTCTGATGCCAGCCACAAATGGTGTGTCCAGACTACTTGCATTTCTGCCCAGCTGACTACCAATCCAGGTGTTCCCACGGCCCCTCCTCATGTTTAATAATTGGCTAGAACAACCCACAGAACCCCAGAAAGGACTTTATGTATTATTACTAGTTTGTTATTTAAAAAAAACAACTCAGCAACATCCAAATGGAAGAGATGCACAGGACACGGTTGGAAAAGGGGGTGCATGCAAAGCTTTTATGTCTCCTCTGGGCACAAGTTGAACTTCTCACCAACCCAGAAGCTCTCTGCATGTGTGTTTAGGGGTTTGCATAGGCATAATGCATTAAATCTCTGGCCATTAGTCATTGAACTTGATCCCTTTTCCCTCCTAGGATGCCAGGGATGGAGCTGAAAGTTCCAACTCTCTAATCTTTGACTTGGTCTTTCTGGTGATTGGTCCTCATCCTGAAGCTATGTAGGCCCTCCTCCTTCATAGCCCCAGAGTTTTAGGAGTTCTGTGCCGAGCTGGGGACAATGATCAAATATTTATTTTTTATTATACTATATCATCTTTCCCAAGAAGTGATCAGTACACGGGTTTATCATTAGAGGAGGGGGTTTATGCTCTAGTTCTTCCACTTAAAGTATGATCCTGGGATCAATACTTAACTTTCCTGAATCTTATTTTCCTCATCTATAAAGGGTAAGAATAATACCTCACTGGGTAACTCTGTGACAGGAGTTACAGATATGGAACCAATTTTTAAATTATAAATCTCTGTAAATATTTTAGTTATCATTTCCATTAACAGATATTCACATTCATATCCTGAGGAGGTTTTGGTTGTTCATATCTTTCTTGTAGTTAATTTCATCACATTGCCAATTATAGTTAAACCAAACAATCAAGTTGTTATTCAGTTGTGCAGGATAACCAGCTAATCTCATTATCGAACTTGGTATATTATGTTGAATTATGTACCTTAAGTGTCAAGGAAAAGTCCTTAAATAAGCCACCAGCAGTAATAAGATTTTAACCTTAGTTGGCTTGCCAAAGACATTTTAATTGATTGCAATGTTAAGTTTGCTGAAACTACTAACAGAGGCCATAAGAAAATTGAGCTGCCAGTTGTTTAAAAAATAATAGGCTGAAGGGGAACGAGTTAGAAGAGTTTTTAAAACAAAGACAGATATTATGTTGAAAATCATTCAAGCATAAATAATGTCTGTACAATATATTCAGGCTCTATATGGCCAAAATTCACATAACAGAAAAGCATGAAATAAAATAAGGTGTTTTTTTTTTTTTTCCCCCTTTAAACAGCACCAATTACTGGGAATTGATTCTTATAGTGATGGACGCTGACGCACTGCAGCCACCAGACCGAAATTCTACATCATCAGGCAGTTGAAATTATGTTTCATGTAATTATAGTGTAATTATAGTGCGATGTTTATTTGTGAAACAGTGGAGTCTTAGTGTGCACCCATGTAGTTTACACAAATATAATTAAATGCTCTGTAAAGATAACTGGAACTGGAAAAGGGAAAGAAAGGAAGGAAGGGGAAATAGAAGAAAGGGAGAGAAAAGGGAGATTGGAAAGAAAGAAACATTCTCACATTTAAATTTTACTCTTTAACTTTTCAAATTATGTTTCCAGAACTAAAATGCTGAAAACAAATAAGCAAAAATTAACTGTTGAAATTCCAAGAATAATATTGATTATATGAAATTGTATAACCTAATCCCTTTTTAAGATGTTATTCTACTCTATTTTGTTTTTTGGATTTTTTTAATGGTTAATTAATTAATTTATTTTTATTTCAGCTTATTATGGGGGTACAAAAGTTTAGGTTACGTATATTGCCCATTCCCCCCCAACCCCTTAATCAGAGCTTCAAGCATGTCCATTCTACTCTATTTTGAAATGGATAAATGATTTCTTGTGCTTTTGAAAGATTTTCCTTCCCCTTTTTATTTGAAACTAACCTAAATTTTGAGGAAATCATGACAGGTGTTACTCTTCTAAAATTAATCATAGTGAAGCTCAGAAGACTTATCTGAGATCCAGGAGTCATTTTTTCATATTTCAAGACTACAGTTCATAGTCTTCATGTTTTTGCTCTTTTTAAGGTTTTTATAATATATAGCTTGTAAAGTATCTTTATGTACACATACACACACACAGACCATATATGTTGGGATATCTTACACATATACACCCACACACAGTTTAAAGAAAGAAATTATACGAAGAATAGAATACCAAAAAAGGAAGAAAGAAAGAAAAGAAAATTTCTACAAAGCACTTTGTAACTCTTTGGTTTTCAATGAACAAGAGTTACTATATTCATTTATTTTGGAGATTATCATGCTTTACTCTAAATTGCTTAGGTTATGTTAATATTATTCTGAAAAAGCTATAGTCTATGTTTTTGATTTTCTGGTCTTTTTGACAATTTATTTTCTAAATTTTCATAAGCTAACTAATGATCTTATCCTTAAATAGATAAAGTGGCATATGATGTATAATTTAACACTTTATGGATGCCACTTGTGTACATTCTTTAAATATTCTCTTCTTCCAATTATAGTCTTTTGCATTTGGCATTTGAAAGAAATAGCAGAGATATCAAATCTATTGTCTATGTAAAATGCAGGTATATCTAAAAGTAAGTCTTACATTTTGACAGGTTTTTAATTCACCAGATGTTCATGAAACATACACTCACACAATCAGACTAAGGAATGCATTACACATCCAGATCTTGATTAGTGTTCATATTTAGACTTCAGATGGATTATACCACTTCCTAGCTTATTGACTGAGAGAAACCAACTTGATTAAAACATACCAGTAACAAGAAACACAAGTACTTCAAAAGAAAATGCATTTTATACTAAAAAGTATTTTAAGAAAATAATTCAATTTAGCTATTTCAGGATATGGACAATATTATGAAGCAAAATACAAGACAAAATAAAAAACAAAGAGCTACAGTAATACACTCTGAAAATCATGATCTTTAACTGTGTGCATTAATTATTTCCTCAAATAGTAGATGACCTAGTTTTAACTTTATCTTTCTATTTTATCACTTTTTAGTTGTTTTAGTAATTTAATTGCTTTTTAACATCTCCTCAGTAACAATAAATAAATTATAAATAAAACTAAGCATCCTAATTCTTATATTTAAGAGAGTTTAATAGATAAATGAGTATAATGCTAAGAAAGGGTATAGTTAATTTCTCTATGAATTCAATGCTCCCTTTGAAATTTAAAATTTTCAAAATTTCTTTAATTCATACCTCTAAACTTTGTAGTAATTTTGACCTATTTCCCCTGTACCAAATATTAAGACCCTCTTATGTCCTAGGGGTTGTAGTAAGAAGTAAAGAGCTAATCATGACTTAAACAGACAAAGTCTTTATGTCATAGACTTACCTCCTAGTGAGTAACTGATTATAGAGTGTTCCTAGGCCTACTATAGAAAGATTTAAAAATTAAGGGAACTGAAGTCAAAAAAAGTTGGAGAATATTCTCTATGTGGTCTATTCTAGTCCACAAATTATTCAAAAAATAGAGATTTCAAGTATCAACTTCAAGTTAGAAATGGCTAACTCTTGCTGAATTTGGTCAATCTATGTTGAGTTAATAAAGAAAAAATAAATAAATGGAATTCTATTTATTTCTTTTTTCTTTGTAATTATTATGGGTAAGTAATAGTTGTATATCTTTATAGGGTACATGTGATGTTTTGATACAGGCACATAGTGTGGATTAATCAAATCAGGGTAATTGGGGTATCCATCACATCAGGCTTTTATCATTTCTTTGTGTTAAAAGTATTCCAATTCCACGTTTTTAGTTATTTTAAGGTATACTCTGACCCTTTGTTGATTATAGTCATTTTATTATACTATCAAATATTGTTCATTCTATCTACATAACTCCATTTTTGCATTCATTATCCATCCTTACTTTATTCCCTCTCCCTGCTACTCTTCTCAGCCTCTGGTAACCATGATACTATACTCTGTCTCCATGCAATTGTTTTTCATGTTTAGCTCCCACATATGAATAAGAACATGCAAGACTTGTGTTTCTATGCTTGGCTTATTTCACTTAACGTAATGTTCTCCAGTTATAGCAATGTTGTTGCAAAGGGCAGGATTTCATTCTGTTTATGGCTACATAATATTCTATTGTGTAGATGTACCACAGTTTCTTTATCCATTCATCCACTGATGGACACTTAGGTTGATTCCAAATCTTGGCTATTGTGAATAGTGCTGCCATAAACATGCGGGTGCAAGTATCTTTTCGATTTACTGAATTTCTTTCTTTTGGATATGTACTTAGCAGTGGGATTGCTGGGTCATATAGTAGTCGTATTTTCGGTTTTTTGAGAACATCCATGCTATTTTCCATAGTGGTTGCACTAATTTGCATTCCAAAGACCAGTGTCTGAAGGTTCTCCTTTTTCTACGTCTTTGCCAGCATTCTTTGTTTCCCATTTATTTGATAAAACCCATTTTAACTAGGGTGAGATTATGTCTCATTGTAGTTCTTATTTGCATTTCTCTGATGACTAATGATGTTGAGCATTTTTTCATATTCCTGTTGGCCATTTTTGTGTCTTCTTTTGAGAAATGTCTATTCAGATCCTTTACCCACTTTTTAATTGAATTATTTGATTTTTTTTCCTATTGAGTTGTTGGAGCTCTTTATATATTCTAGTCATCACTCCCTTGTCAGATGAGTAGTTGGCAAATATTTCTCCCATTCTGTGGGTTTTCTCTTCACTTTATTGATTGTTTACTTTGCTGTGCAGAAACTCTTTAGCCCTTTGTCCAATTTCATTTTGGTTGTGAGTGCTTTGGGGGAATTACTCAAGAAATCATTGTCCAGACCAATGTCCTGAAGCATTTCCCAATGTTTCCTTTTACTAGTTTCATAGATTCAGGTCTTATATTTAAGTATTTGATCCACTTTGATTTAAGTTTTATATGTGGCAAGAATAAGGGTCTGGTTTCATTATTCTGCATATGAATACCCAGTTTTGGCCGGGCGCGGTGGCTCACGCCTGTAATCCTAGCACTCTGGGAGGCCGAGGCGGGTGGATTGCTCAAGGTCAGGAGTTCGAGACCAGCCTGAGCGAGACCCCGTCTCTACTAAAAATGGAAAGACATTATATGGACAACTAAAAATCTATATAGAAAAAATTAGCCGGGCATAGTGGCGCATGCCTGTAGTCCCAGCTACTCGGGAGGCTGAGGCAGTAGGATCGCTTAAGCCGAGGAGTCTGAGGTTGCTGTGAGCTAAGCTGACGCCACGGCACTCACTCTAGCCTGGGCAACAAAGTGAGACTCTGTCTCAACAAAAAAAAAAAAAAAATGAATACCCAGTTTTCACAGTACCATTTTTGAAGAAACTACCCTTTCCCCACTGTACGTTCTTGGCACCTTTTGTGAAGGTAAGTTCACTATAAATGTGTGGATTTATTTCTGGGTTCTCTATTATGTTCTATTGGTCTGTGGTCTGTTTTTATGCCAGTACCATGCTCTTTTGATTACAAGATCTCTGTAGTATAATTTGAAGTCAGGTGATGTGATTCCTCCAGTTTTATTCTTTTTATTCAGGATGGCTTTGGCTATTCTGAATGCTTTGTGGTTTCATACAAATTTAGGATATTTTTTCCTGTTTCTGTGAAGAATGCTATTGGTATTTTGATAGGGATTGCATTGAATCTGTAACTTGCTTTGGGTGGTATGGATATTTTAACAATATTGATTCTTCCAATCTATGAATATGGAATACCTGTCTATTTTGTGTGCATCCTCTTCAATTTCTTTCATCAATGTTTTATAGTTTTAATTATAAAGATCTTTCAGTTCTTTGGTTAAGTGTATTTCTAGATATTTCATTTTATTTTTAGCTATTGTAAATGGGATTACTTCTTTTGGTTTCTTTTTCAGATTGTTTACTGTTGACATATAGAAATGCTACTGATTTTTGTATAATCTATTTTGTATTTTATAACTTTACTGAATTTAACAGTTCTAATAGCTTTTTGTGGAGTCTTTATGTTTCCCTATGTATGAGATCATATCATCTGCAAACAAGGATAATTTTACTTCTTCCTTTCCAATTTGGATGACCTTTATTTATTTGTTTTGTCTGAATGCTCTTGTTAGAACTTGCAGTAAGTACTACGTTGAATAACAGTAGTGAAAGTGGGCATCCTTGTCTTGTTCCGGATCTTAAAGGAAAGACTTTCAATTTTTCTCATTCAGTACGATACTAGCCATGGGTCTGTCATATATGGTTTTTATCATGTTGATGTAAGTTACTTCTATAACCAATTTGTTCCGAGTTTTTATCATGAAAGGATATTGAATTTTATTGAATACTTTTTCAGCATCAATTGTAATGATCATATAGTCTTTGTCCTTTGTTCTCTTCATCTGATGTATCATATTGATTGATTTGTGTATGTTGAACCATCCTTACATCCAGGGGATGAATCAAGTGGGATTATATTTAAACATGGAATCACAGCACTCTTTAAGCACATAGCTATGGAAATTTATATAACTCTTTCTCTACTGTTATTAAAACATTAGAAACATTGGCAATGTCAAAATAGTTTTTACTCAAGTTATTTAGGTTTTGCCTTCATTGATCTATTTATTTGATCAATCAAAAAATATTTATTGAATTCCTAGTAAATCCAGGAACTATTCTAGGTATTGAGATTACAAAAGTGATCTAAACAAAGCCCTGTCCCTGTGGACTTAGCTTGCTAGTAGGGTGTGACAGACCGTGTTTTCCAAAATGGAACCACAACATTATTTCTAGTCCCAACTGTTCTTTCAGAACTGAATTCTTTTTCCCTTCTACTTCAAACTTGCAGGCCTTTGTTACTCACTCACTGAATAAAATTCCACAAGAATTATGTGCTGCAAGAGATCCAAGTCAATGTTATAAAAGGCAAAAACTTCTTTCTCTCTCCAGTTGCTTTGGAATCCTGAGTCTCCATGTATTACTCCTGGCTACTCTATCAGTGCCACACTGGAGAGAAAGCACAGACATATAGAACGCAATGCCTGAGGACCTCTAGATCTTCCAGCTTCCAGATATTTCAGGAAGAGTCTTCTCCAATCAGATGTGAGAAATGTGAGGAAGTGAGCATTCAATTGATTTGAGTACCAGACACTGTAACTATGTGACTGCTTGTAAAACTTTGATAGAGAACCAGATAGTTAAGCCAGGCAACTGCTAGAATTCATGAACAAAGTAAAATATTCCTACGGTTTTTAGCTGTTGTTTTGGAATGGTGTGTTATGCAATAGACAAGTAGAACATAGGAAGAGGGAGAAAATAAACAAATACATTGATGAATATAGAGTATGTCGCAATGGTAAAGGAACAATGTAAAGCAAAGAGAGATTAGGAGGACCAGGTAGTGAATGTGAGGGTTCACTATTTTATACAGGGTGCTCAGGAAAGTCATGACTGGTAAGTGGACATTTGAGCAGAGACCTAAAAGAGCCAGTCATTTAGTTGTGTGGGAAGAGGCATTTCATTAGAGAGAATAGTAGTGCAAAACTGCTGAGTTAAGAGTGCACATAGTGTGTTTGCCAACCATGAGAAAAGGTGACTGAAGCAGGATAAAGTAGGGTGAAAATAGTGGAAAATTAGGTGTTTGAATATAAACAGGCCAAGGGGATATAAAGGCATAATTGTTTGCATTCCCTATAATTAAGAAAAAGGATAAAAACAAAATATAGTACTAAAAGTCCTCCCAGTGCTAAGAATATCCCCAGCTTAAAGCTCTTTGCCAAATTTTCACAATCTACTTTGATTAATGAGCATAGCCTCATTTTGCTTGACTAAATTTATATCATACCCTATTTGCATCCCAATGATTTTTAAACCACACAAAAAACAATTTGCCCCTGATGTTGTTCATAAGCACTGGAAGGCAAATAAATCATAAAAGACAATTTTTAAAGCATATATTGCAAAACATTTATCTTTTAGACCTGATGTTTTACTAGGATGCCCTAAATTTCACTGCCTACTCCAGAATAAATGATGATTAATCAAACTTGTAATTTTATATATTATTTGTAAGACTAATGCTATCATGAAAACGTAGTCATTGAACAGGGAAATATCTTTTATCTGTGACCCAGATCTTCTCAATGTGTTTTATTGTTGGCGGAAAATATGCTTTTGTCTGTCAGTAATGGAGTAATATAAACTCACATAAGCTGTGCTTAAGGGATTGTGTTAGTTGACATGAAGCACTGATTGAGTCTGGATTTAGGTACAGCTGTCACATGGGCTGCTGGAAAATATGGTGAGATTTTGGATTTAGGAAATGACAGATAAACTAAATAAACTTTATTTAACTCTAATTCTATTCCCATCATCACCACACACATGTTCAGGAAAGAGCATATAAGTGGTTTTAACTGGCCTGTGTTTAATAGTTACAAAAAACAAGAGAGAGAGAGAACATAAAGTACAATTAAGAGAAAGTTAAACCCTAAAACAAATTGGCTAGGGTAATTAAGAAGTGCCTAAGTGACCTCCATTGAACATAATTGCGTCATATGTACGACAATGTTTATTTGCTAAGGCTACAGGCCCTTAAGGCTGCTTTTTATTGCAGATAGTAAATTATTCATGACTATGGCTATCTCTTTTGACCCCTTGTGTTATCATTTTACTGCTTATGCCATGGTTGTTACTTTGTTTTTCTATGGTTCTGGAGGATTTTTTGTTGTTGTTTTTTGTTTTTCTGTTTCAGAAAATAGTACAGAACTTTTCACTGTGCATGCTCCTGTGATTTAGTGACAAGCCCATCCATCTCCAGATATGCGGAATAGGGACATTTCAAGGGAAAGCACATTGTGCAAAATTGACAAAATTTCTCTCTTTTCTTTCTCTCTCTGAGAAGTCGCTTGGGATGGCAGAAACATAAACCTTAGACTCAAACAAATATTTGAACCCTGCTCCTCCACTTATCATCTGTGTTGCCTGGGTCAAATTATTGAATCTCCTTTAAACTTGTTTCTCATAATCTTTAAAATGAGGATAATATCTGATATCAATTTAGAAGGTTTAAATAAGATGATATTTATACATGGCATAGCACAATACCCGATATGCTTTCTTCATTCATTCAACAAATATTTCTTGAGCTTCTAGCATGTTCTAGTAATTGTTGGTGCTGGACACTTAGGGTTGAACAGACTATTAGGTATCTGACTTCATGAAGCTCATATTTTTATGGATGCTTTTTAAGGAACTAATATTTTATAAGTTGTTGTTTTAAGACATAGACATGTTTTAAGACCCTAGAGGAAGAAAAAGACACTTGGAGTCTCTTTCTACCTCTGATATTAGTTTACTAAGGATATGCCCATGGGCATAAATATGAAATGAGAGCAAACATGCGTGTGTGTGTGTGTAAAATAAATTCTTGTCCTAATTTTAAAGTTTGGTATTTCTAAGTTTAAAGGCAAATGTTGAGAGTAGAGTACACAGCAAGCATGAACTGAAATATTGTGAGGGATTTCTGGGAATATAGAGTAGATGTAATTTTTCCTATTCATGTAGTATCATGTAGTACTAAAAGCCTTGCCATTATACATAAAACAAAACTAAGAAGACTTTGAAAGTTGAATAGAAGATGGCAGATCCAAGGAATGACAAAGTGGCTAGTTTCCTTTCTTTGTGCTTCATATATTCCAGAGTTGGAGCTAAAGAAGCCAGAATCTCAGAAATATCAAAGAGTTCAAGAAAAACAAACAAACAAACAAAAAACGACAAAATCCTTGGGTAGTATAGACATTTTAACAATGTTGATTCTGCTGACCCATGAGCATGGTATGATTTTCCACCTGTTTACATCCTCTGCTGTTTCTTTCATCAGTGTTTCATAGTTCTCCCTGTAGAGGTATTTCACCCCCTTAGTTAATATATTCCTAGGTATTTCCTTTTCTTTGTTGTTATTGTGAAGGGTATTGAGTCTTTGATTTGCTTCTGAATTTGACTGTTTTTGGCATATAGGAATGATACTGATTTCTGTATGTTGAATTTGGAACCTGAGACTTTGTGGAATTTGCTTATCAATTCCAGTAGTCTCATGGCAGAATCTTTGGGGTTTTCTAGATATAAGATCATATGGTCAGCACAGAGCAATAGTTTGAACTCTTCTGCCCGCATTTGGATGCCCTGGATTTCCTTCTCTTGTCTGATTTGTCTAGCTATGACTTCTAGTGCTATCTTGAATAGAAGTGGTGATAGAGGACAATTTTGTGTGGTTCCAGTTCTAAGTGGGAATGCTTTCAATTTTTCCCCATTCAGTATCATGTTGGTTGTGGGTTTGTCATATATGGCTTGTATCATTTTTAGGCAAGCCTCATCTATGTCTATTTTTTAAGCATTCTTATCATTAAAAGGTGCTGAATTTTGTTGAATGATTTTTCTGCGTCTATTGAGGGTATCATATGGTACTTGTTTTTACTTCTATTTATGTTGTGAATTACATTTATAGATTTGTGTATGCTGAACCATCCCTGCATCTCTGGGATGAAGCCCACTTGGTTGTGATGGATTTTTTTTGATAAGCACCTGCATTCAGTTTGCTAGGATTTTGTTGAGAATTTTTGCATGTATATTCATAAGGGATGTTGGTCTGTAGTTTTTTTTTTTGTTTGTTTTTCTTGTTGTGTCCTTTCCTAGTTTTAGTATCAGGGTGATGTTGGCTTAATAAAATGAATTAGAGAGGATTCCTTCCTTCTTGATGTTGTGGAGTAATTTCTTCAGGATAGGCACCAGTTCTTCTTTGTAGGTCTCATAAAATTCAGGTGTGAAACCACCTGGTCCAGGACTTTTCCTTTTAGGAAGGTTTTTTATTGCTGCTTCAATGTCAGTATTTGACATTGGTCTGTTCAGGAATTCTATTTCTCCTTGATTGAGGCTAGGCAGGCTGTGTGTTTCTAAGAATTTGTCCATTTCCTCCACATTTTCCAGTTTATGTGTATATAGGTTTTTATAGTATTCATAGATGATATTTTGGTATTTCTGTGGTATCAGTTATAATTTTTTCCCTTTTCATTCCTGATTGAGGTTATTAGAGTCCTTTATTTTCTGCTTCTTGTTACTCTAGCAAGAGGCATGTCAATTTTGTGTATTTTTTCAGAAAACCAACCTTTTGTTTTATTAATCTTCCACGTGGTATTTCTATTATCAATTTCATTTAGTTCTCCTCTGATCTTTGTTATTTCTTTTCTTCCACTGGGTTTGGGGTTGGTTTGCTCATCCTTTTCCAGTTCTTTAGGACCATGGAAGGAATAGAATAGCAATATAGAAAACTTTTATGTAAAAACCATTCTACTTCCATGAAACACCAAAATAAGAAATATGGCCTTACTCCAACTAACAGCAGCAAAGGCCAAGTGGGTAACTTAGAGGTCAACTTTTAGCAGACTGTAAAGAAGATTCCAACCCCCTTCCCCCACCCCTGTGAGGTGGTGTGAGAAAGGCTGAGTAGGAAACCAGGTAGCCTGAGTATAAAACTGGGTATTAACTCACCAGCTAGTAATAAGCTTTCCTTCCCATCTCCCACCAGTATCAGTAGAGACCATGGGGTGGGGACAGTGTCTATATTTCTACACTTATCAAGAAATATTAAGGCAAGCCTACCCACCCATTACTGCTAGAGTATTTTTAGAGGAGGCACAGTGGAAAGTCAGGACTTTAACCAATGCCCTGTGTTAATGAGGCTGCATAGCCTCTGTCATGTCAGTGAAGGCCACATGATGAGCAGTAATAGGCATTCCTACCCCTGCCCAGTCTATGATGTATCAGTGCAATCCTGCCAGGGAACTGAAAATTCCATCCTCAGCCATCAGCCACAAGTAGTGACCCCTCCCCCCAGTGTGTTACTGGAGGCCAATTGGGGAATTGGGACTTCTACCACTACCTGACAGTAATAACAATACACAGCCCCACCATCCCCTGCTAGAGTAGTATCAGAAGAAGCCAACTAAAACAGAAGGTTTAAGTAAGATCCAGGGTCACATAACATAATAAGCAAATGTTCAAGTTTTAGTAGGAAGTCAATTGGCATACCACTTGGCAGAGAAACTGAGTTACTAATATATATTGCTTATGGAAATAAATAAAATGTACTTCATAAAGCAGTTTAGCAGTTTCTTTAAAAACTAAATATGCAACTATCACATCACCTACCAATTATTTTCTTGATTATTTATCCCAGAAAAATAAAAAAATATATTTACACAAAAGCCAGTGCAGTAGTATTTATAGCAGCTTTATTGATAATCGCCAAAAACTGGAAAGAACACAGATGTCTTTCAGTGGGTGGTGAATGGTTAAACAAATTATGGTACATCTATACCATGGAATACTACTCAGCAATAAAAAGGAACAAACTGTCAGTACATGTAGTAATCTGGATGCATCTCCAGAGAATTACACTGAGTTGAAAAAAGCAAGTCTCAAGAGGTTATATACTACATGTTCCAATTTATTTAACACTCTTGAAATGTCAAAATTTTAGAAATAGAAGACAGATTAATGGTTCAACTATTAAGGAGTTAAAGGGAGGGAAAAATTGGGCATAAAAAGGAATTGTATGTGGCTCTCAGAAGGTAGCATGAGGGATCCTTTTGATGATATAAATGTTCTGTACCTTGACTGTTATGTGTCAACCACAATATTCTGGTTGTGATATTATATACTGTAAGATGTCACCAATGGGAAACTGGGAAAAAGGGACCCAGGATCTTTCTGTATTTTTTATTACAACTGCATGTGGATCTATAATAATCTCAAAGTGAAAAAAAAATAATCATAGGAGAACCATTCTGAGTAGGGGGGAAAAAGAGCAATGAGGGAAAACAGCAAATATATTTATCCAAAATATCTTCTTAGGGGATACAAATCAGCAATGGTGATTCAAAATTATGAAATTCTCAAAGGATATAGACAAAATAAAAAATGGGCCAATTTATTGATATAATTTTCATCATTCCTTATCCACAAGCTTAGATATTATCTTCAAAGTTTTTGATAATTAATTTTAACATAAGCAGAAAAAGTAAGTATTAAAGTCCGTACTTCAGGGAAAAACAGTATTTCTATAGAGAAAGAAAAGCTTAATTTTTCATATATTAGAGATAAATGCTTTACAAGCTGATGCAAATGTAGATGATCACAGGTACATAAGATATTTAAAAATACAATTGTATTGACTTTATTTTGCTTACACCACTTTTTTATACTTAATCCTTCATTCAACAACTAACATTTAGTCATCATTTTCTAAGCTTCAGGTACTGTAAAACTCGCAAAATATGCAAAAGTTAAAAAAAAACCAGGTTGTCAAGGATTTATGGATTGAACTATTGATAACTATTGAATAATTTTAATAATTAGATTTAATTCTGAGAATAATCATAGTAACTTTGGCAATTCTTAGACAACCTAGGGCCCTCAGAAATAGCGTAACTGTGGAATTTGAATGGAGTCAAAATAAATAGATACATTGTTTATTAAATATTTATCAGCATATTGAAGTTTGAAGATACCTGCAAAATTAATTCATGAAATTCCCTCATTATATCCTTGAGAAAACTTACCCCCAAATCTTACAAATTTGTGTGTCACAGAAGCAGGACTAAACCCTACATATCTAAATCCAAATCCAAATAAGAAATCTTTCCACTTAGCAAAATGCAATAATATTTGAGACAATACTCCTTTTTTTCTTAACAATTCTGATTCCTTAGGTTTTGCACAGGAATAAGTAACAACATTAAGTGTCATCTAATGTTATTATTTTTCCTTTACTTTGGCAAGTCTATAACGCTTAGATAATTTACTTAGAGAATAATCTCTGATATTATTAATAGAAATTACACAGCATCTACTATAGGCAGAATAGATAGCTGGTTGTCATTATTTGCTGAACTTCGGCACTACGTTTTTGCCACATTAATACTTTATTGCACTCATCAGATCTTACTGTTTCTCTAGTGAATATTGAATTCCTTGAAATCCAAGATTCATTTTATACAGGTTTAAATCCACAGCACTTACATAGTGTTCGGCTTTTGGCAGGTCCTCAAAACAGGTGTATTCATAGAAGAAACTGGCCTATGAAGAAAATAAATTACTAATTATTGAAAAGTGCCTCATAAAGTATGATTCTTTTCATTTGCTATGCTTGCTTGTGGCCTAAAACACCTAGAGTCAGAGCATGCCAAGCTGCCATTCTGGCGCCAAATCTTTACTTTTAAGATCTCTATAAAGATTGGAAGAAATTAGATGATCAATAGTTCTCTAATGCTTCCAAGGGAAGTTAAAGGAGGAAAAGAACATGAGGTGTAAATGATAAGGATTAGACTGTCAAATACTGATGGATGTTTTTTGGAAAGCATTGATTATAGTATTTTCATTTTCATCGGGATTATAATTTTTTTTTTTTTTTTTTTTTTTTTTGAGACAGAGTCTCGCTCTGTTGCCCGGGCTAGAGTGAGTGCCGTGGCGTCAGCCTAGCTCACAGCAACCTCAAACTCCTGGGCTTAAGCGATCCTACTGCCTCAGCCTCCCGAGTAGCTGGGACTACAGGCATGCACCACCATGCCCGGCTAATTTTTTCTATATATATTTTTAGCTGTCCATATAATTTCTTTCTATTTTTAGTAGAGATGGGGTCTCACTCTTGCTCAGGCTGGTCTCGAACTCCTGAGCTCAAACGATCCGCCCACCTCGGCCTCCCAGAGTGCTAGGATTACAGGCGTGAGCCACCGCGCCCGGCCGGGATTATAATTATTATCTCATTGTTTTCCTCTATCACTGCCAGTAAGAACAAGCTTGGGTCTGGTTCCTTGATTTATCCAGATAAAGACAACAAGTTTCTTAGCCTGGAATATGACAGCTGAAAGTATCTTCTGTTCCAAGGTTTGTGAAGACAGAAAAAAGTAGAGGGGAGCAAGATGGGGAAAAAACGTACGAATGGCAAATGTAAGCATGTATGATTTTTCTTCTTTAGATATCCGTGCATCTGTGGAGGTGCTATAATGTCTTATCTGGAGATGTAGATATAAGTGCCTGAAAATAAACCATTGATGCCAGCAATAAAAGGATGTGAGTGTGATCCTAAAAGGAGGTAGCTTCACTGTCCAAAACATTAAATATTCTTCAGCTGAACCAGGACAGAGAGTGGGCAGATCAGCCCAGAATAATAGTTTTATTTCTTACATTCTACTCTTCTGCCTTCTTATGAATATATCTAAATTCAATATATTTTAGAATTCCATTTTAGTTTATCAAGTGGCTTTTTTAGCTAAACCTTTCTGCATTACTTTTTAGTGTTCAATTTAAGATCACAATGCACAATGTTTCTAGGGTTTGTTTCTATATAATATTGTACCACTTGCATCATAGAGGTCTATAAACCACATCCCATTTCTCTTTATGTTAGAGTTTTCATGTGTATTATACTACATATTTTATGAACATCAAATGATAATTTTTTGAAAATAATTTAGGTATTATATTATTACATGTATTGACAGTTTGTTCCTTTCTATTGC
Source organism: Eulemur rufifrons (assembly GCF_041146395.1). Classification (NCBI taxonomy): domain Eukaryota; kingdom Metazoa; phylum Chordata; class Mammalia; order Primates; family Lemuridae; genus Eulemur; species Eulemur rufifrons. The sequence continues at coordinate 40,138,550 of NC_090989.1, forward strand.
CGGGTGGTGTTCCATGGTATACATGTAATTCATTAATTTAATTTAACTAACATATTGTAAATAAAAGAAAGTGATGTTTTCTTTAATTAATAGTATGTATTTTAAACAAATTACCATTTTCAGTGCTTTTCACTTATTCCTGAATATGCAAGGGTCCGGATTCCTGTACCATTTCCTCCAGTCTGAAGAGACTGCTTCAGCATTTCTTTCTTCAGCTGGCACTGTGGGAAATTGCTCTGCCTGGGCCTCCCCTCAGCAGTACAATGGCCACTGGACAAGGCTGTCTAGGCAGTGGTCTTGGGTATCAGGGCCGTGGGCATTCATTCCACCTGGGTCCAGTTGCAAAGGTGCCATACAGCTAGTGAGTCTGCTTCAGAGCATGGAACTGGGAGGATGGTTCCTGCCAGGCAGTGGGTGGGAGCCATGTGGGTGGGGCCGCAGGGCTGGGCAGCAGCGTAGAAGCCTCACAGGTGGGATCATGGGGGTGGACAGCAGTGGAAGAGCTGCAGTGGTGGAGCTGTGGTGTCTCGCTGCCCACGTCCTGCTGAGGCAATGTTGCAGGGCTTCTCAGGTGGCAGTGGTGGTGCCTGTTCTGCTTGAATCCCCATGGCAGGGAGGGGTTACATGAGAGTGTCTGCTCCCCCTGCTCCCTCCCCATCCTGGCCAGGGTGATGCAGAGGCACTTGCAGCAAATCCAAGCCCTGTGAAAATTCATCAGTTGCAGCAACCTGGGAACAGAAGCCACTGGGTCCCTGCTGTACATGCTCTCTGGTGCATTGTCACTGCACAGACTCTAAACAGCTAGCTGATCAGTCTGGATGCCTGCGGTGGTTGGGGGAGGCCCCTCGGAGATCAGGTCACAGTGTCCATGGGGGTATCGTGGAGCACTGGGGTTCTCTCATCCTGTCTTTCCCCACATGTGGATGCCTCCTGCATGTACTTTCTCATTTTGCCACGTGGATCATCCCGTCACCCTCTCCTTCACCCTGAATCTCTCCCTTCACTTCTCTGATGATTTACAATGCTGTCTCCAAGAAGGTCCATCCATAGGTGAGAGTCTACTTGAAACTTTTCATCCTTTCCTTGATAGTGGCATGCATGGGCTACTTCTAGTCTGCCATCTTGCAGAGAAACCAGTAATGCCTTTTGATAGCCTCACATAGTCTTGAGGTTCTGTCAACTTTTTAGATCTCTGTTTTTTCTTCTATTTTGCAGATTGACTAAATTCTATTTCCTTACATTGAAGTTTATGAAATTCTTTCTTTGAAATTTCTACCCTTCTGTTAAGCACATCCAGAACTACAGTTCTCTTTTGGGCATACACTCAAATCTCAGTTCACTTCTTTAAGCTTTGGCTGAGCTGTTAAGAGTCTGTTCCATGAATGTAATTTAGGATGCAGTACAGAAATGGCATGGTTTATACAAAGAATTGAGACTTTCCTTCTCTTTCTCTTATTTCTAGGATTGCTCCCTTATTTTCCACTGTTACAACTGCTTCAAACTAAAAGCATTAGTCAGAAAGTCTAAAGTTTTCTCTTGGAGTTTAAGGAGACTTGGATGGCCCAGATGAAGCCTCTCCTTAGGTTAAAGATTATAAAATAAAATCAGACACACACACATATATACATACAAACATGCATATATATACATACCTATAAACACACATATGTACATAATTAATAAAATAACCTACACATTCTCGATTCCAAATACCTAGTCCCCTTTCTCTCATCTTTTATTGTTCAACACTATCTTTGATATTTTTACAAAGAGTTTAGACTTTTCATCTGGAGGAGTGTTGGTCAGATATGATCCTTCTTGGCCATTGCTAAAGCAAAACCTTAAAGATAAATCATTTGAATACTAAAATAAACATATTATGGGAAAGAAAAAATAGGTTTAACATTTTTTGGTAAACCTGAGCTCTAGAGTTGGGTGGCTATTTGCACAGACATACAAAGTTTCAAGCATGCCAGCCAGATTGTGATGTTGATCCAGAATAGACTGCTCCTTCCACTGGCTCTATGCATTTGGATATTTATATAACCTCACAACCTTGTAGAAACATTTTTTCAAATTTTCAGGAATATGCATATGCTATCCATTTTGAAGAAAAAGAAATTAACCCCCTGGAAAAGACTGAAAGTTCTTTAGAAATAAACTTTTCTTTCTGACTGTAAGAGGATTTTCCATCCTATATTTATTAATAATACTCTTTGAGTTTCTCTGTATTCAGTAGCATGGCTATAAATTGATTCTGAAAAGAGTCTTTTCAGGGAGAGATCACCTATTTTTAACAAATACTGTTGCCATAACATTTCAAAAAGTCATGGTTTCCATTTCTATGTTTTAAATAATAGATAATCCATATTCAAAAGTGAGAAAGCTTATTTTGTTGATTTATTTTATTATATTTTATTGTGTTAATTTAAGGTATGCAACATGATGTTATAGAATACATATAGATAGTAGAATGTTTACTAGAGGGAAGCATATTAACACATCTAGCTTCTCACATAGTTGCCCATTTCTTTCGTTTTTGTGGCAAGAGCAGCTAACATCTACTCATTTTAGTATGAATCCCATATAAAGTAATTTTATTAACTATAGGTCTCATGTTGCACGTTAGATCTCTAGACTGGTTTATCCTACATGTCTGCTATTCTGTATCCTCTGCTCTTCATCTGAAGGTGTTTCTTTTTTGCCTTATTATTTTTTTCTGTTAGTTTTAATAAGTATTCTCTTGAAATTTTGCATGTGATTTTAAGCCATGATCCTACTGTCTGCCTTGGATAAACTTTTCAAGGGAACTTCATTCCTGGAAGGGAAGGTCTTTGTAGTGATGAGATGAAAGAGGAGTTAAGCTTTCATTTCTTTGAGTTACTTGTTTGCAAAGGAGAAGGTGCAGACAGCTTTTAATGAATCACGTAATTTTGTGCATTCTCACTCAGAATAAGTTACAGTTGTTATATCCCTTTGAGAAGAGAATGTCGGAACTTGGATTAGCAAAACCAACAGAACTGTATACAACATGTTTGTTTGAATTCCTGCTGAGGCTTTTTGCCTATCAAGTGCTTCTGACTTGCAGGCTGCACCTGCTCTGTCAGTCATTTACCCTTTTTTCTGTAAATTCTATTGAAAAGAACTTTCTTTTTTTGAATTTTGCTTGGGTGATTCATTCCTTTAGGGATACGATGAACTCAGGTAAAAGCACCATATCCCTGAAAAAAACTGAAATTGAAACCAAGACAATATTTTTATAATCCATTTTATCATCTTCAGTGAACTCACCGTGGACCAGGCACCATCACTGAGCTCTGAATACATTAGGAAATATGAAGTGCCCTTATTTTGAGGAACATCTATAAATTATGTTGTTACGTATATATTATATCTACTCTTCTATTAACTTTTTTATCAAGTTGATTCAGCCTCAAATATTCTTTTAATACAGTCATCTGTATATGTTTTCTTTAGTACTTACCAAGTTCTTTGGGAATAGGTTTGTTTATTGAAATTCCCTGCACAAAATCATTAAGCATTTTGATCATAATCAAATGATCATAAAAAAAACTGAACAAATTTTTTATTAAACTGTACAAATTTTCTTAAAATTAGTAAAAATACAAAATAAAGTGTTCTCAGCAGTCATTTCCTTAATTTGAACAGTGTTGTTTTTACCTTTAAAAAGGGAAAAAATATGAATTTACAAGGAACATCAAAAAAATAAAATACATTTGAAAGTCAAAGCCAACACTTTACTTTCCTAAAATTGTGCAGTGATATTAGAGCAATTCTTCATTTATCTGGCACCCTTTGCTGAGAATGACTCTTGGAAATATCTTGATGCTTGTCTCTTCTCATGGCCAACCAATCTACTTGTAACCATTATTGACAAATGCATATTGAAAGATTTTAAACTTTTTATTGTTAATTCATTCTCACTATTATGAACATTCAGCATAATACTATTCTGCTAAACTTCTCATTTTTCATGGTCAGGTTGTCTCATGTCAATTCTCACTTTGGTGACCAGGTGGATCTCTAACAGTTTTCAGCTTACATTCTTCAAAGGGATAGAAAACAAAACAATCAACTGTGTTTTGAGGCAAAATTGATTGTGGAAAGTTAAAAAAAAAAAAAACCACACAAGATCTCTAGATTCTGTCCAATAAAGGAAAGAGTATGATTTAAGGCCAGAGAAGAGAAAATTTTTTAGTAAAGCTACTGATACAACTTAAAGCTTTTTCTTCAGAGCTTGTTTGTCTTGGTTATAAATATAATGGATTATCATTTTATAATATTTGCCAAATGTAAACCAAAAAATACTTTTTAAATGACATTATTTTCTTATCAGGCCAAGTCAATATTTTGGAAATTTGCTTCTAGTATAGTATAGCATATAGAAATTTGTATCATATTATTTTCACTTAGTACGTTAACATGAAACTTTGTTTCTATTTTTTATAATTTGAAGGAGGTATAATTAACATATAATAAACTGAAAATATTTGCAGTGTATACTTTGATAAGTTTGGATTTATAATACAACTGTAAAACCATGAACACAGTGAAAATAATAACATATCCATCATCACCAAAAATTCCTTCATGCTCTTTTGTAAACCCTCCTTGGGTCCCTGATCCCATATCAATCCCCAGATTATCACTAATATGCTTTTAGTGACTATAGATGAATTTGCATTTCTTATAATATTTATATAAATGAAATCACACAATATGAGGCCTTTGATCTGTGGCTTTAGAATGGTAGTGATAATTCCTAATAGATTTTCTTTCCTTAACAACTAATGATGGGATTCTTTTCATATTTATTCATCATCCACTTATTTTCTTTTGAAGTATTTATTCAAATCTGTGCATTTTTGTTGTATTGTCAGTTTTCTTATTATTACATTTGGGGAGTTTATTATACATTCTGGATACAAATTTTTTTATTAGATATATGATTTAAAAATATCTTCTTCCATACTATGTCTTGCCTTTTCATCCTCTTAATCATGTCTTTATTGTTGTTTTATTTTGGTTTTAATTGAAATAATAATTGTACATATTTGTGGGGTACAATGTGATGTTTTGATTCATGTGTACATTGCATAGGGATCAAATCAGGGTAATTAGCAAATGCATTGCCTCAAACATTTATCATTTGTTTGTGGTGAGAACATTCAAAAGACTCTTCTATAATAGCTATTTTGAAATACACAATTTATTATTGTTAACTATAGTCACTCTACTGTGCAATATTGTGCCAGAACTATTCCCTCCTATCTAATTGTAACTTTTTATTCATTGACCAACCTCTTCCCTTCCACAACCATGTTTCTGAGGAGCAGAAATTCTTAATTTTGCTGAAGTCCAATTTATCAATTTTTTGTTGCTGTTTTCAGTGTAGTGTCTAAAAAAATCCTTAACCTAAGACACAAATATTTTCTTCTATATTTTCTTTTTAAAATGTGTAGTTCTATGTTTTATACTTAAGTCTATGATTGATTTTGAATTAATTTTTGTATATTGTGTGAGATATGGATTAAGGGGTCTTTTTCCTTACATATCAATATCCAATTAGACCAGCACCGTTTTTTGAAGAGATTGTCCTTTATCAATTTCATTACTTTTGTACTTTGCTTGAAAATCAGCTGGCCATATTTGTGTTAGTCTATTTCTGCACTCTTTATTCTTTTCTATTGACCTATATAATGTATCGTTCTTAATACCGACACCAAAATGTCTTGATTATTGTAGCTTTGTATTAAGTCCTGAGTCAGAAAGTATAAATCCCCCAAATTTATTTTTCTGTAGCAAAGTTATTAGGCTATTCTAGTTCCATTGTTATTCCATATGACTTTTGGAATCAGCTTGTCAATCTCCAAAAAAGCCTATTAGGATTTTTATTGGCATTGCATCGAACCTATATACCTATATTGGGAGAACTGAAATCTAACAATAGTTATGTATCTAGTATATAAACACTGTATATATCTCCATTCATTTAAGTCTTATTTAATTTCTCTCAGCAATGTTTTGTCACTGTGTAAGTACAGGTCAAATTTATTGCTAAAATTTCATATTTTCTTATTAGTGTAAATAGTAATATATTTATAATTTCATTTTCTAATTGTTTGTTTCTAGTACAAAGAATTACAACTGTTTTTTTTATAATGACCATGTGTCCTGCAAACTTCACTAAATTCATTTACTAGTTCTAGTAGCTTTTTCATATATACCCTAAGATTTGCTCTATAAATAATTGCATCTTACCAGAATAAAGACCGTTTTATTTCTTTCTTTCCTGTCTTGATGCCTTTTATTTCTTTCAATTTCCTAACTCAGCTAACTGGAATATCAAGAACAAGTTTGAATAGACGTAAGGAGAACAGACATCTTTGCCTTGTTTTTAATGTTATGAGGGAAAGCATCCAGTCTATAACTGTTAAGTATAAGGTTAGCTGCAGGTTTTGCATTAATGTCCTTAACCAAGTTGAGACAGTTTCCTATTTCTGTTCTACTGCAAGTTTTGATGAGGAATAGATTTTGTATCTCTCAAATACCTTTCTTGTACTTACTGAATTGATCATATGATTTTCACCATTCAGTCTGTTAATATCATGAATTCCATTGATCTATTTTCAAATGTTAAATCATGATTATTTCATATAATATTAGAATTGATTTGCTAAAATTTTGTTAAGAATAGTTGCATCTGTGTTCACGAGAAGTATTTATCTTCAGTTTTCTTTCCTTGTTATGTGTTTGACTGTATTTGGTATTGGGTGATGCTGTTCTCAGAATGGATTGGGTAGAATTTCCTCCTTTTATATTGTTTACAAGAGTTTTGTAGAAAACATTTATTTGATGTTTTATAGAATATACCAAAAAGCCATCCAAGCCTGGAGTTTTCTTATATACTGTAGTAATATTTTCAGCTAAAAATTCATTTTTAAATAGACAGGGATTTTCATATTATCTCTTTCTTGAGTGATCATTGATCGTTGTGTAGTTCAAGGAATTTTTATTTTTACTCTAAGTTGTCAAACTTAATGCTATTTAATAATTTATAAAATTCCTGTGTTATCCTTAATATCTATCTATAGGGTATTTAATTATGTCATCTATCTTATTCCAAATATTGGCAATTTATGTCTCTTTTTTTCCCTTCATTAGTCCTAATAGAACATTTTCAATTTTAATAGTCTTCATACAAAAAATTGATTTCGGTTGCATTGATTTCAATATTGTTTTTTCTGTGTTATATTTCAATGACTCTTGTTTTTATATTTATCTTTTAGTTTTTCCTGCTTTCTTTGGATTTAATTTTATCTTCTTTTGCTAGTTCCTTAAAGTGAATACTGAACTCATTGATTTGAGACATTTCTTTTTACTGTATTTATTGCTAAAATATCCCTCTAAGTCCTAGTTTAATTGCATCTGACAAATTTTGATATGCTGTGTTGTTTTCATTCAGTTTAAAATATTTATTTCTTTTTGATTTTTTCTATAATATTTAAGTCTGCTATTCAATATTTAAATATTTGGATAATTTCCAGATATTTTGTTATTGATTTCTAGTTTAATTCCATTATTATCTAAGAATATTCTTTGTAAGAACTGAATTCTTTTAAATATATTGAAACTTATTTTATTGCCCCAAACATGGTCTATTATGGTAAATATTTTTATGCACTTGAATTTTTTTATACTGTTGTTAAGTGTTCTACAACTGTCAATTAAGTCATGTTTATTGATAGTGTTACTCTAATTTTCTAAATCTTTACTGATTTTTTCTACTATTTCTATCAATTATTGTGAAACAAGTGTTGAAGTATTTTTGTGTTGTGAAAGGTGTTGAAATTTTGAGCTATAATTGGGGATTTGTCTATTTCTCTTTATAGTTCTATCACTTTCTGTTTTATATATTTTGAAGTTTTGTTTTTATTTAAATAATTATTTTGGATTGTTAGATAAATTTATTTTTCTGAAATGATATTATTTTTCTATAGTAATATTTTTTATCAGAAGTATATATTGTCTGATATTAATATAGCCACTCCCATTTTCTTTGGATTAGTGAGATACACACACACACACACACACACGCATACACTTTTATATATATCTTCCATCATTTTACTTTATCTGAGTCTGTATATTTGATTTGTATATTAGATTTGGGTTTTTTGTAGATATCATATACTTGGATGTTACTATTTTTTTTTATCCTATGTCTGTCTTTTAATTGAAGTATTTAGAACATTTGTTTTTAATGTGATTACTGAAAAAAATAGGCTTACCTCTACTATTTTTTGTTTTTAACTTGACACATCTGTTCTTTATTACTTTTTCTCTCTGTTTTTGCTTTCCTTAGGATTGAGCATGTTTGTAACCCATTCTCTCTCTTTTCTTTTCTTATTAGCTATAATTCATTTATTTTAATCCTACATAATAAACTATATAATTATTTTATTTTAATTATGAGTAGTTGTTTTAGTTAGGGTTTACAGTTTTATTTGCTTTAGTACTTTAAAAATGTTTTTCTAGTGCCTCCTGTCTTGATTTTTTTCTTGCATTGTTTGCTGTTACTCTTCTCATTCCTCTGTACGCAATGTGCTCCATATACCCCAGTTAATTTTAAACAGTAGTGTAGTTTTCTGCATGATTGTGTTTCTTTGAGTTTATTGAACTTCTTAGCTACCCTCTCTTCTTCTTCATGGACTCCAATTATACTTACATTAAGCTATTTGAAGTTATCCCCTACCTCACTTATTTTGTCTCTGTTCCATTTTTGATAGTTTCTATTTCCATGTCTTCCAGTTCACTAATCTTTTTTTCTGAAGTGTCTAACATAGTGTTAATTATATTTATTGCATTTTTTTGTCTCAGACATAATAGTTTTATCCTCTAGAATGAGTCTCTTTTTTACTTCCATTTTGCTACTCACAATGCTTAATTTTTCATTTACATCCTTGAACATGTTGAATTAACTGTTTTAATGCCCGCAACTAATTCTATCGTTTGTTTCATTCCTGGGTTAATTTTTATCTAAATTATGTGTTGTATTTTTTGCTTATTTGCATATCTGATAATATTTTTTGCAAATTTTACCTTGTTGCGTATACACCTACACATATAAACATTTTCCTATAAACATTTTTTAGCTGTGTTCTGGCTTGAAGTTAAGTTACTTGAAAACAGTTTGATTCACTTGAGGCTTTTTTTATGTAAGTTTGGTTGGGTAGGATCAGAGCAGCCATTAGTCTAGGACTAATTTTGTCACATTAGTAAGACAATATCTTTCTGAGCACTCTACGGATGTCTTGCGAATTGTGAGGCTTTTCCACTCTGGCTAGTGGAAAGACAGAATTCTCAGTTCTGCATGAGTTTCAAGATATATTTCCTTTTATGCACCCTTTCATGTAATTCTTTGTCCAGACTCAGGTATTTTCCTCATATGTATGTGCTCATGTATTCAGCCAAAGTATCTAGAGACACATGGGGCTCTATCTCTTTGCAGCTCTCTCTCCCTATGTATGCTGCCTACGGAACTACAGCTGCTTTAGCCTCTTTGGACTCTCAACTCAGGAAGATTGCCAGGCTCTGCTTGTATTCCCTTTTCTTGCCCTGTGGCCTAGATGTTCTTTCCAGACAATAGGCTTGGGAAATTATAGGGATTGCCTGTTTTGTTTTCCCTCTTTTAGAAGTCACTGTTCTTAAATCTAGTGCCAAAAAATTATTTGTTTTTATTCCACATATCATGTCTGGTTTTAAGTTGTATACTACAAGAGTAAACCCAGTGCTTGTTACTTTATCTTGGCCAGAAGTGCAAAACTTTTATTAAGTTATACACAGGATTATTATTCATGGTCTAATGCATTTAATACAAGTAAAACTTAGTTTAGATGTGCCTTGATTTATTTAATTATTTCTCATTTTTGTACTTTCAATGATTTTTTTTTTGGCTATATAATGTTGCAACCAATATTTTTGTAGATACATATTATTTATATCAGATTATTCTTGTCAGTTAATTATTAGAAGTAAATATTACTGGTCATAATATATAAGCATTTTAATCCCCCAATGGTTTTTAACTTCTATTTTGAATGTTTTAAAATACTGATTTTCTGAGTAACCTTTATTACAGCTAAGGAGGGTGCCACATTTCCAACTTAGCAAAAAAAAAAAAAAATGGCAAAGTCATATCATGAAACTTCTAAGACATAAATAGCTGTTATTTTATACTTTAAAGCACCTGGAAATTTTCTTTTAGCCTTTTCAACGTCTAAGTTATATGCCTTCAAACTAACAATTTAAGAAAATTATTAAAATTGTTCCATTGATATTTTACTTTTATTAATAACATATTTCACTTAATTATTAATATAGAAAATTCAAAATTCAGAGATAGAGATAATATTTTCATTTTAGAAGATGTAATTTGTTTTTATGATGTGTAGCTTTAGTGTAAAATTGAAAGACTGTCCCAAATAAAGAAGAAACCAAATTTTTTACTTACAAAACTATTTCAGGTATAAATATTATTTTCTTTATGTGTATGTGAGCAGGGGCAATTGAGAACAATCAAGAAAAGTTAGAATAAATAGTATTTTTGATAAAATATTGTTTTGAAGATATCCACAAAACTGATTTATGAAACCTATATATTCAAGAATACAATTAAAAAATAATCCTTGTAATATGAAAGAGTGCATCTATTTCTTTAAACTACAAAAATTTCAGTTGTCTGATTTTTGCCAAAAACATTTCCAATTAATACAGAAATTGATTTCTAATAGGTGAATGTTGGGGAGACAACTAACAATATCTGTTATAATTATATTCCAAGCTGTTTTCAATAATGTGAAATTATAATCTATTATAATTGTTATCAGCATAGAAATAAACTATCTGAAGCAAAGAGAAAACCGATTTATATTTTGGTATTTAAGTAAAAAATTACATTCTGCATACTGCCACTAGTTAACTTAGGAAATGAAGATGAATATTGGATATAATGTTGTAAGTAGTGGTATAGATGGAAGAAAAAAATAATTTCTTTCTTTCTGAAAGAAGGACAGATTTCATAGTTTTTTTTTTTTTTTTTACAAATAGGTAATCATATGATTTTTGAAGGCAGCAGAAAATTCTATGGCTTTGTACTCAAAAGCTGAAAAATTAGAGGATTTATCACCAAAATTTAAGAAAAGAAACTCATTTTAATCCTGTAGCTCAAAGTTATCCTTGTTTACAAAATATATTAATTAATTGATAATCACTTAATTTATCCATTCACCCCTTGATTCATTCATTCAGTTAACAAATCCTGTTTTCACAATCTTCCCTTTGTTTCCTAGTAGCCACATACATGTTCCTGCCGCTGCAGAGAAGATGGAATCTCCAGTCTTTCCCCTCTATGCCTAGCCCACCACGCTGTTATTCTGAGACTCAGCCTTCAGGCCACCTAAGAAAGGTGGTCTCTGAGGAATTTCAATCACCTTTTGGCCATCAAAATGTAAGAGATGCAGGAGATGAATGTAAGTGGCAATATGTTCTCCAGCTTGAACTGTTTACCCACCTTCTCTCAAGAAACTATCAGGGTTAATCCTGTCATTCCTCACTTTCTAATTCTTCTTAGTCATTTGGAAAGGCCCAAGACGCCTCTGCCATCTATCATCAAGTGAACTCACATTCCCACACTACACTGTATGTCCATTAATCTCTTCTAATCTCTTAACTCCCAAACCCTTCAACTCTGCCCTTTGCAAAGCACCTTCTGTCAACAGCAAAGCACTGATACGCTCTAACTCTGCTCTAAACGTTCCTTCGTTCTCTTCCTTTAACTGAAACATGGCTATTCCATGAACAGCATCATTTCCCCTATAGCTCCTTCAAGACTATCTATGGCTTCTCAAGGACTTCACTATCATAATTTTGCTTCCTTTGTGTGTACACAGCTTCTCGATTATTACTAATAATTCCCATCCATATTCCAAAAAAAAAAAAATAAAATAAAATAAAGCTTGACTTTAGTATCCCACCCCACTTCCCACCTGTCTACCGCCTATCTCTCTTTGTTCCTCTCTAAAGTAAAACATACTTAAAAAAATGTTTGTGGACAATATTGCCACTTTCTTACCTACATTCTTTCTTTACACCACTCAGGTAGAGCTCACAGGCAGATTACTCCATTGAGTCTATGCTTCGCATGGTTATCAATGATCTACGATACATGTTGTCAAATCCACAGTTATTTCCTTCTTGAAAAACTTTCTTCCTTTGAATCCTGGTGTTCCTCTCACCTCACTTCTCTATCTCCTTTTATAGTGCCCCCTTCCTCGTTCAATCACTAAATGTTGACATGTTTCAAGTCTTGGTCCTGAGCCCTCCGTTTTCACTATCTAGAATTTAGTCACTATCTCTATGTGATCTCATTAAATCTTGCTACTTCAGATACTATTACTATGTGAGCCATCTCTCCAAAACACCAAATTAGTTTTTCTACATGACTATTTGATATTTCCATTTGGAATTCTAACAGACATCTTGTACAATTTTGCCAAAATATAACTCTTTATTTTTTATCCCCCAAAACACTCCTGTTGAGTTCTTTTTTTTTTTTTTTTCAGTTTTAACAAACATCTGCTGAGTTCCTCAAGTCAGAAATCCAGGTATTGGCCGGGCGTGGTGGCTCACGCCTGTAATCCTAGCACTCTGGGAGGCCGAGGTGGGCGGATCGTTTGAGCTCAGGAGTTCGAGACCAGCCTGAGCAAGAGCGAGACCCCATCTCTACTAAAAATAGAAAGAAATTATATGGACAGCTAAAAATATATATAGAAAAAATTAGCCGGGCATGGTGGTGCATGCCTGTAGTCCCAGCTACTCGGGAGGCTGAGACAGGAGGATCACTTGAGCTCAGGAGTTTGAGGTTGCTGTGAGCTAGGCTGACGCCATGGCACTCACTCTAGCCTGGGCAACAGAGTGAGACTCTGTCTCAAAAAAAAAAAAAAAAAAAAAAGAAATCCAGGTATTATCCTTAAGCTGGTTGTAGTAATGCCATCCCAGCTACTTGGGAGACTAAGGCAAGGTAATTGCTTGAGCCCAGGAGGTAGAGACCAGCCTAGGCAACATAGGGACATTTTTTCTAAAAATAAAAAATCTAGCATTATCCTTAATTTATATCTCTCCCTCAATCTTATAACCAATCAAACAGAAATTCTTTCACACAACTTTCAACCTATATTCTGAATCCATTCACTTTACAACACTTCAATGACTACCACCATGATCACAGCCTGTGGTTATGTTAATTATGCAATGAACAAGGGTGTGTTCATGAGGTAAGTCTTTGTGAAAATTAAGCCCAGGCTCTACTTGCTCTCCTGGTTGTTGGGTTGTGTCTTTTTGGTGAAAGGGATGCATTTTTTATACAAATACTTTGTCTACTTGGAAAGCTTTGCACTCCAAGGATCACCCCTTTCAAATTGCATGAAGAAAACATGCTAGCAAGCCCCTAATATCACTCTAGTATAAGTCACCATCATCTCTTCCCTAGATAACTATAATAACCTTCTAATTGTCTTTCTATTCTTTCTCCAATATAATTTGTATGATAGAACAATATACTACATATAGCAACCAAAATAAAATTATAAATAAGAACATGTTGCTCCCTAGTGTGAAATCTTTGCCCAATTTACAAAGTAAAGTCCTATGTATTCTGTATCTTGTTTGTTTATCCAAGCTTACCTGCTATCACTTTAGAGATACTAGTGCATCACTCCATATAAGGAACTTTGGTTTAACAGTTCTTTTTTTTCTTGGACATGCTTCCATCTGATTCTCTTATGGTTGGCTCTTTCTTATCATTTAGAGCTTAGCTTAATGCTCATATCCTTATCCCAATCACTGTTATTTTAACATTTTGGAATTTTTTTATTATTAGTTCATTCTTCATTTATCATTATATTCATTTATTATTTACTCTGTATATCTCTTCTCTAAAATATAAGTTCCTGGTTTTTCATGTCCACTGCCATTTCTTGGCATTTTGAATTGTGCATGGCACATAGTAGGCATTTGATAAATACTTGTTCAATGACCGGCTGAATATCCTAAGTGCCTGCTTAGCAAGTCACATAGTAAATCATTGTGGAATATCATTCTGTGTTTAGTGGGACAGAAAAAATAAAGCAAAAATAGATAAATATTTTTCATTTGAGACATTTCAATTAAATAAGTTACTTTAAGTAATTTCAGTAAAGTCTTGTATGCATCCATCTCCTCACCAAAACCCATCTCAGTGTACACACAGGAATAGGAAACTTGTTAGAAATAAGAATTCATTTTTAACAGAAGAAAATTCTTGGTTAGTAGTTGGTTATGTATAATCATAGATGAGATAAGAAATATAAATTTGAGGATCACATAACTCAATAGCTTTTGAAGTAAAGGCAAATAGAGAATAAAATTCTAAACAAAGGGGAAGAAGAACTAATAACAAAATAAATTGATGACATTAGAAAGAAGTCTGGAAGTCAGAATAGTGCAGAATCTCGTAGTGGAAGAAAGAACAAAGTGTTTGTAATTAATTTTAAAATTTTATATGTATAGACATGGGTTTAGCTGCCAAACATAGTTAATTTATCGTGTTATAAGATTTTTTAAAAATTAACTGCTGAGACTTAATTAAGATAAAGTGAGGATATTTATTTGTGATCTCCTTACTCCAGTTTTGTTAAATCATTGAACTATTTTGTTAGTAAGTGGAATATTAGCAAAAGGATGAATCTGCAGCACAATATGTCAAGAAAAATTTACTTATTCAGCAACTATATTTTTGTCTGTCACACTTGTTTAATCCCAGTTCACATTTTGTAGTTCAATATTTTAAATGAGATAAATAAATTTTAATAGTATTCTCCATCTTATGTTTTAGAGACACACAATGAATATTGTAATTTCACTAATGGATATTCTTATAGCGGACTGGTTAAGAGAGATTTAGAGCAATTGAGTTCAAAATCCTGACTGTTATATACTAAATATGTGACATTTGAAAGACTATAAAACCTTTTTAAGCCTAAATTTTCTTACTTGCAAATCTATCTGTGTTATTTTATATTGTTGTTGTAAAAGTAAGTGATGTAATATATCTAAAGCTATGAAAAAATACTACCTAGCACCACATAGCAAGGCCCTCCCTCTGTCTCTCTGTCTCTCTCTCTCTATATATATATACACACACACACACACACACACATATATATATCCTTGTCATATAGATGATATATTTGAAAAGTATATTATTCCTAGGTGGAAAGACATTATTATGCCCACTTGAAAAAAATATCCAACACTGTTTTCGAAACATGTTTCTGTGATATCGACTTTCTACCTCATACACTATGTTAGTATTTTTCTTCCATGTGTGTAAACAAGAATTATACAGAAAAATATATATTCCTTTAAAACCATAAGAATTATCAACATGCATAAATACATAAAGTAAAAAAAAAATTTATAGTAGACTCAAGTTATAGCTATTATTTTTGTCCTCCATTTTTTTTTTTTTTTGGCAACTGTTTCTCTCCTGCCTACTAACCTCATCACTGCTTCAACCTTGTGCTTTGAATGTGAGCTGAGATCTTGTAAGTGTCACACTCTGGCCATCATTAATTAAGGAGGGGTTGTATATGTACTCAAAGATATGCCATTTATATACCTTCTCCAGGAATTTTGAAATTGAAGTTTTAAAAGGAAAGGTAGTTCTTCTCAGATGTTGAGGAAGGAATATGAATACAGAAGCAACCGGTAGTCATGACATCTACAGTGTGGAAGAATTTTATCTATACGATGAGGGACAAAAGTTGACAGTGTGGGATGGAGGAAGAATCTGGAAATAATTTCTTTTTTATTTATAATTATCCCTGAAGCCAGCAGCTTCTATGACTTTTGGTGGTTTGTTTTAGTGAACAAATGCACTCTTTATTTTGGCATAAGTTTGTTCAAGATGGGTTTCTTTCAATTTAAAACAAGTGTTCTGAAAAATGTTTATTGTCAAACATTACTGTGTATTATTAACTCATTTGATGAGTAAGGCAACTATAAAGAGACTGTCTTCACATCATATTGTCTATATTTGAGAATTTCTGGGTGGAAAATCAAACTTTGGGAAAGAGTGGCTATTTTTGAAAGCAAGACATTGATCTTTAGGGATATTTGGATGTATGGGTCTTTCTTATATTGTTATTAATAATTTTTCCTTTAAGAAGGAAATATTGATGAGGTCTTTTTCCTTAGAAGACTGTAAAATAATTTAGATTGGTTGAATTTGGCCCTTTTAGCCCCAAAGTGCTCTGTAGAAGCTACACAAAGGATTTAGTGCTTGATATTGAGGATGTAACTCTTACAAGGTGTTTGCATTGTCCTTAGATTCATCCCCTTGGTTGTTCAATTGGCTAGGAAATATAAACAGCCTACAGTAAGATAGGACTCTTGGATTTATTATTATAAATGTAACAATTGTCAGCTATCTTGTTCTCCTAAATATTTTTACACCTTTCCATTTCCAGCAGTTACATATTCTAATAGTTACATATAACCATGTATAGAAATTTTCAGATTACAATTTTCCAATAATTTTCCACATAGTCCTATTTAAAAAAAATTCTGAAGTTACTAGTATTAAACATAAAACACTGTCACCAAATCAATGCACAAGTGGAAAATAAAGTACTATCACTCAACATTTAAGCAGTGTGTACCATTACTTGCTAGTTACTAACTTGCTTGTTACTAAAGAAAAGAGATAATAGTGGTTCCTAAAAGAAAGAAACATTAGAAAAAAATGTTTAGTTTGGTTACTTATTGGAACATAGCATCAACAGATTTACCCAGGAATGAGGTTGTATCCATTCTTTGTTTTGGACTATCCCGGAAATAATTTTTTAAAAGTTTTTCTTCTCTCTCTCTTTCCTTCTTTTCTTTAAAGTACATACAAGCTATATAAACAGGGCTTATTTTCCTGGAAAAGATTGAGAAGCCTCCACCAACAATGACTATAAAAGCTGGACTGCATACACACATTGAACAGTGAATACACACAGTTTGATGTCTCTGAGATCATCGTTTGGGGCACTCCTGTTTACAGTTCTTAATAACTTCAGAACATTTCGCCTCCTTCCCTCTGCTGAACACACAAACTCTGTTTCTTAATGCGGCCTTTAGCCATGTTCTGCCTCATGTTACTTTCTTTTCCACATGCAGGCTCTGAAGGAATTATCTGTTTTATATTCTCAGTTCTGGCCTGACTATGAAATAGTAACTCAGTGTTTTGACTAATTAAATGGAACAAGTACTGAAGATACTATAATAAATAAAATACCTAGACTAAAACTTCCTTAATCCAATTCAGCAAGGAATACTGTGTCACTAGTGATGTACCAGTCCAGATATCTATCTATGACATCAAGAGAGGTTCTTTACTGTAGATTTATGAAAAGAAGAAAAACAGAAATATAAGTTTACTTAAAATGACTGAATTTACACTCTGGGATAAAGTTAATACCAACTTTCACATAGACTGTAAATTTCACATAGACTATCTAATAGATAATGCAAATAAATGAGATTCAACAGATTTTGTTATAATTTCATAGCTCATATAGCAAGACCTTCTTATTATATAATATTGTATACTTGTTCTATACATGTTCTATACATAATTATTTAATGCTTTATACTAAGAATCTAGCTGAAACAAAATCATCATACCTGAATTTGTCCTTCTTGCATTTTCTAAATTCAATTGATCCTGCTACTGTTGGTCTGGGTTTATCTACCCTAGGCAACAGCTTTCATCTAACTAGCCCCATACTACACTTTTCAGGATATAACTTTACTTGCTAAAAAGGCATTTTTTGATATACTTTATCTGATATCTGTGTTTCTTTATGCATTAATTCAAGAATGGCTTTTCTCCATGTGTTTCATGATTTTGAGGTTCTGTCTCTTGTGTACTACCTATTGATATGAGGCGCTCTATAGAAATTCATAGAATAAGTGTGTGAAGAGTCCTTATAATAGAAATAGTAACTTTCAGATGAAGACTCAATCTCGGGAACCACTTCCCCAAATGGATAGAAATACAAATATTGTGAAATTTACTGTGTGCTTTCAATAAGAAAGCTCCCTGGAAGCATAGTTCAGTGGCCTAGACATTAGACAAATACTAAAGTAGATGCATCATATAAAAGCAGCTCCATTTTGAAATGCTTTTAAAAATGTACTTCATATGGTTGTTAAAATCAATTAGTATATATGAAATACTATATAAACAGTAAATGACCAACAAATAGTAAAAGTATCATTATTCATAATTAGATAAAATCTATTTCTCTATTATTTGGGATTGTGAGATGATTTATAGCTCTGGCTGCTCAAGTTTTGCAATCCAACTCCTTTCCCTTCCCACCTCTATATGTCTGAAATAAATTAATTTGCATCCTAGTGAATGAGGGTATGCCTATGATTCTCTTCAGTATATGATTCTCTTGAGTATAAGAAAAAATCTTCAAAATACTTGTAAGCTGTCTAATGATATTCCCACTATTCTCAAACTGATTTGTAGGTGGGGTTTGCATATAATTACATGATATAAAGTATAGCACTTTTTTATATTTTGAAATATTAAGAGGGTACAAAAGCTTTTGTTTATATAGATATTTTTACAATGCTGAGTCATGGCAACAGATGTGCCCCTCACCCAAATAGTGTTCATTGTACCCATTAGGTAGGTTTTTACCCCTACCCTTACCCCAACACCCCCCACTTGCTTTCCACTGAGTTTTACTTTCCTTGGTGCACATGTGTGCTCACCAATTTGTTCCAATTTAATAGTGAGTACATGTGGTGCTTGTTTTTCCATTCTTGATATACTTCACTTAGGAGTATGGTCTCCTGTTCTATCCAAATTGTTGCAAAGGCATTAATTCATCCTTTTTAATGGCTGAGTAGTACTCCATGGTATATATACACCACATTTTGTTAATCTACTTATGAATTGATGGGCATTTGAGTAGATTACACATTTTGCAATTGTGAATAGCAGTAGAGCACTTTGTGTGTGTGTGTGTGTGTGTGTGTGTGTGTGTTTCTTTTTTCTTTCTTTTTTTAAATTTAAGAATATTACAATGGTACAAATTCTTTGGTAACATAAATTGCCTTAGGACCACCCAAGTCAGAACTACATGCCCATCCCCCAGACAGCATGCACCACATCTGTTAGGTGTGGATTTACCCACCCCACCTCTTCCTCTACCTGTCCGACACCCTATAAGTGTTACTTCCCATATGTGCACATTAGTGTTGATCAGTTAGTAACAATTTAATGATGAGTACACATGGTGTTTGTTTTTCCATTCTTGTGACACTTCACTGAGAAGAATTGGCTCCAGCTCCATCCAGGATAACATAATAGATAGTTCATCTTTTTTTATGGCTGAGTAGTACTCCATGATATACATATACCTCGTTTTGTTAATCTACTTATGAAGTGATGGGCATTTGGGCTGATTCCACATATTGCAACTGTGAATTGCAGTAGAGTATTTTTTAATGCAATATTACATAGATTAATTGAGACAGTGACATACACCATGCAATATGCAATCACTTATTTCACCCAACACATTTTTCAATGTTTATAGATTTATTCCCCCAAACGTTATCATATAATTTTATGATTGATTCTTTGTAGCTTCACTCTATACTTTAAAAGAGAAAAGGTAAGATTGCCTTTTTTTTTTTTAATTTCCTATCCAAAGTTTTGTATATTGTTAGAGGGAAAAAAAAAACACAATAGCATTTTTGGAATTGTTTTGCTGTACTCTTGGATGGACATGGTTTATAATTACACAAATTGAATTTCAAGGCATGCTTTGAAATAGTGATATGGAGCAAAATACTCTTCATAATGTAAAATTTCTGATTTTGGTTTCCTTTCTTTTTTATTTCTTTTACTAGTAAATTGCAATTAATTTAAAAGTTATAGGAAATTGCATTTGGTGGGCAGTAGGACAGAGAGGGTTTACAATCAATAGCGTATAATACAGTGTAATGTTTTAAAAAACTGAATCTTGTCTTACTCAATTCAGACTGCAATAACAAAGTATCATGACTGGGTAGCTTTAAAACAACATAAATTTATTTCTCGCATTGTGGACCTGGGAAGTCCAGGATCAGGGCACCAGTAGATTTGGTACCTGGTGAGTGCCCGTTTCCTGGTTTCTAGACTGCTGTTTTCCTCACACAACAGAAAAAAAGCAGAGAGCTCTCTGGAGTCTCTTTTATAAGGGCAATCATCCCATTCATAATGTCTCTACTCTTACATGCTAATTATTTCCCAAAGGTCTCACATCCTAATACCATCACATTGGGGGTTAAGACTTCAACATACGAATTTGTGGATGGAACACAAATATTTTGCCCATAATAACCTCTTACTGAGTTGAGAAACATTACAGTGTGGGGGACACTGTAGTTATTGGAGTGAGACATCTGTTCCAATTGAAAGTGGATCACTTGGAACAACAGACTCACCTGAGTAGGAAGCACTCAGGTAAAGAGAATATTCATGAGAAGTCAGTTGGTGGAAAGAAACACAGAGTAAAACCACTTAGAAGAGTAGGCATAATAATTCCAAAAGACAAAGATTTTTAACTTTTGCATGTGCATTTCAAGTTTTATAGGCAAAAGGGTAAGCCACTGTAAGAGAGGGAAAAAACCTAAAGAGAAACATGTAAATTAAACTTTGTGACTAATAATATCATATGCAGGAGTTTCCCAGCCATCAGCACTGTCCCTGAAGACCATTTATACTTCACAGCATTAATATTCATTAGGTGTAACACCATATGTTGCACAGCAGGATGCGTTGCAAACAGACTGTTTGTCATAAAGCCAGATTTAATAAAGCATTGTAAAACAAACATTATGATGATAAATACAAAATGACAGGCTAATTAAGAGAATTTTAATTGCCATTTTTCCATAATAACATTTGTTTAGTTGTATCTGTCTTTGTGCTAGCATTCTTCTTGTTCAGCTTTCCTTCTGCGTACCTTCCCCTCACCTACCTCCAAGGGAAAATAATGCCACGTATGATTAAAAGTACTTAATGCCTCCTTTTCCCCTCCCACAAATCGATTATAAGTTAATGAATAGCTGTGTGGCATCGATGTTCACAAACTGCAAACATTAACCTTTAACTTTAAAGGCACAGAAAGCATCCCTAGTGGCGGTTGTGTACTCATGTGCCTGGTGAAATAATAACTTGCAGAAATCAATTCAAATTCTAAATCCAAATATCACTTGTAATTTTTCATAAAAGATTTCAGTTAAACTTTTTCTCAGTCTGAAGAAATCTATCCTGGATTTCAGAAGTCACTATCGTCTTTTTAAAAGAAAGTTTGAACCCTATAAAATTTCACTGAACGACTCTCTGACTGGGCAAAGAGCCAGGTGATTTACCTACCTTACATAGTATTAGTGAATAAGAGGGTCTGTAATCTTCACCCACACTTTGTATATCATATTATATTTCCTATGCTTCCTAACTGTCACAACCCATAGAAGGTGATGCTATCATATTCAGTCATGTGAACAATAAATATCTTATATTTTCACCTTACTTTATAAAATAACATGCTAAAGGTATATATTATTGTTGCAGTTTACAAATACGAGGTTACTAAGAGGTCAGGATATTGCCTAAGGAAAAGATGAATAACTAGCTCTCAAGAGTTTTACCGTATTTCCTTGGTAGTTTTACTAGCATGTAAGTCCTGGCTCTCAGTTTTGCTGTACCACAGAATGATCGGGCTGAAGGATATTCAAAAATCAGGGTGTACTGGTAAATATTTAATAACTGGACCTCAGATGAGGAAAAAAAAATACTTTGATTTGCTGATCTCAAGCTATCAATGAGAAGTCACTTAACAGGAAGTTGGAAAGATTGGCTGTCAAGAGTGTTGATGTATAAACGTACACTAGACTATCAGTGGAGGGCCATCATATCTGGATTTCCCAGTTTGAGAAAGAAAGAGAAAACATTACAATTTTTATTTTTTATCCATGGTTCAGAGAATATCTCTGATCTCAGGGACTGGCAACATAGACATGTACCTACATAATCTAAGTAATAATAAAAGTTCTATTGAGAAATCTTGCCCTTTGTATACACATGTAATAAATTCTATAATTCATTGTTATAATTGACCATATAATGAATTATATAATTTCTCAAGTGGTTAAATTGATACAAATATCGACTCCAACCAGAATTATAACAATGTTAAGTGGGACAGAAAAGCAAATTACAATGGCCTCTGACACACAATGTTAAAAATTTCCCAAATATGTCTAGAAAAAAGTGAATAGAAATACTTGAAATGATCTTTCCAAATGATCTTTCCATTTTAAAATGATCTTTGGAAAATATTCTTCTTGAAAAAATAATTAATAATATTTTGAGTGATATTTGTCTATTTCAAATATGGTTTGTTAAATTATTAAGTCTATAAAAAAGTCTTTATTTCAAATATGGCTTGTTACATTATTAAGTTTAATTTGTGGAAGGAGGGATGGAACCAGACATAACTACTGTGAAAATGTTTGGGAAGTCAAACGGGAATCATTGGCTTTAACAAAATAATCTGAAACTTCTCAATATTCTTCAAAACCACCTACTCAGTCTGCAGTGTGTTATATAGCAGTCTTAAAACCAAGCTTGAACTTAAATAGTTCTACTTCAACTGGTGGTTGTTGAACGTTTCCTTGGTCAAACATTTTGTGGATCATGATAGCATATAACTTTATATAGTTTTTAAAAAGCACACAATTTTTAATATTTTGTTCTAATCATCATAATTAAACCAAGCTTTGAATCTTAGATTGATCATTTGCTAGTTCTTTGACTTTTTTAAGAGACTTAATTTTCCTAAGCATAGTTTCATAATTGGTAAAATAATTGCACTAGGCATATATTGAGTATGCAAAGTTTTTTTTTTTTTTTTTTTTTTTCAATTTTTTTTTTATTTAATTTTACAGAATCAAAGAGTCTAACAGTATATCTTGTTAGATACAGTATGTCCTCATAATGTATACATTATTTCTTGTACAATGATATGAAATAATATGGGAAATGTTCATGATAAATTATTAAGTGAACAGTGCAAGTTAAAAACAATAGTTTCATATTTTTTTCCCCACCCCCCCTTTCCCAAGTCAGCACCTTCAAGTGTTACCACTCCCCAAACGGTGCGCAATGCACTCATTGTGTAGGCATACCCCTATCCCCTCCCCCACCCCCCACCTCAGTCTGATGTCCAATTGGTGTCGTTTCCAGATTTGTATTTAGGTGATGATCAAGGAAACCAATTTTCTGGTGAGTACATGTGATGCTTGTTTTTCCATTCTTGGGATACTTCACTTAATATAATGGGTTCCAACTCTCTCCAGGAGAACCATAGAGATGTTGTATCTTCATCATTCCTTATAGCTGAGTAGTATTCCATGGTATACATATACCACAGTTTACTAATCCAATCATGTATTGATGGGCATTTGGGTTGTTTCCACATCTTTGCTATTGTGAATTGTGCTGAGTATGCAAAGTTTTTAACATAGTAACTGGATCTAAAAATATGTTGTTATAATTATTTACACTAAACGGCTGTAATTACTTTGGCCAGTGAAAGGTAGAAATATTTTTTCCCTAGGTCTTATCTCATAGAATCATTTTTCTATTTGCACTAACATATTTCCAAGTTATAATTGTGTCCATCAAAATGTGGCATTTATATCTTCACAGTTCTATTTACTGCTAAAAGACTAGTTAAGTAAATACGTGGTATGGGTATTATTCAGCTCATAGCTTGGACACCGTGTATTTCTAATAAATTTGTAGAAAAGGGTATAACCTAATGCCAATTTCCTTGCTGTAAACAATTGTTATGTACTATAT
The DNA here is from genome assembly GCF_041146395.1 of Eulemur rufifrons. Taxonomy (NCBI): domain Eukaryota; kingdom Metazoa; phylum Chordata; class Mammalia; order Primates; family Lemuridae; genus Eulemur; species Eulemur rufifrons. The sequence goes on from NC_090989.1 coordinate 40,162,590, forward strand.
ACCTTATAATGGGCCAATTAACATGAAAATGATGATTGAAGGACTAAGAAGTTGTTTTTAATTTCTACAAATCTATTTCTCTTACTATATAAACTCCTCAATGAGCTGATTCTTCTCACAAATTAGTCTACATTTTAAAAATATAAATATTATTTTCTAGATTCAATACTTTCATCAAAGTGCAGACATATCCAATACTATAACAGAGATTCTAGCAACTGTATCTTAATTATTTAAATATTCTATACAGTTTTGTTTTCCTAATGTTTTTGTTTATGTTACAAAACTGCCAACCTAATTTACCTTGAGTTTTTAATATTCCTTTCCTTCTTAAAAAATAATGAAGGAGTTTTGAAAAAAATACTTTCATCATTTCTATCTTCATTTGTAGAATTAGTTTTAAGCATCTAAAATATATTATTAAAATTGCTGCAAGGTGCCAAGAAATAAAAAGACATAAATTATGAAAATTAATAAGTGCTGAATCTTTTTTACTGTTTTTTGCTAATACAATAATGTTCGTAAATGACAAAAAAGGGTGAGGATATTACACACACACACAAAAGAAAAACCAACAAAAAATTTGAGGGGAGAATCCCACATGAATTATATACTAATTATCCTACTTATAAAACTAAGAAAAATACACAAGCAATTCTGAAATAGGACCAATATGTTCAAATATCCCTTTTTCTATTGAAATAGTAAGAGAGGCAAGGAAAAAAATAAAAACATCAAATTTATTTATTGGTACAAAAGGAGGCCTCCAGCCAATTGCTCTAACAAAGTTATAAACTTCTTTTTTGAATAAGCTTCATAAATATTTGTCCTTTATGAATTCTATACTTCTGTGATTTAGGGCAAAAATTTGTTTTTATTTTTGATTTGAATCAATATTTAGAACACGTAATGGAACTATGAACTTAAGAGATTTAAATGCAATAGTATGTGTTTATCAGGAAGATAATCACAGTAAACAGCTAAATCACTAGGCTAAACAACTTTACTCTTTATTCATAGTTAAAATAAAAAGATAGATATGTAGACTTCATTATAAGCAGAAAAAGAATCAATAAACAAATTGGTCATGCAAACTAAAAAGTTACACCTACTTTGTGGCCTTATTAGAATTTTGATTGCCCTAATTATCACCCTTATATAAAATCTAAAATTTACTGTCATGTAATAGAGGACATATTCATTAATCTAATTCTTTTTACTGAATTTGTTAATCAATTAAATTACCTTACAGGGAAGCATACATCTATCTACCTCGCCTATGTGGTCCAGGCTTTGCTTTAAGTTTTTTCAGGGTTTACCAGATGTTTGGTTATAAAAAAATCAATTGATTTTGGTGTAAAAACTGTGAGTCCATTCTCTAGGCATTACATTTAGTCAGAGAATAAACACACCATTTCTATTTTCTAAAAGCTTATATCATCAGTCTAATTTCAGGAACAACCACCTGAAATTGATTTCAATAAACGGGACCTACACGTGGAGGCAAAGTATAAAAGTTTAGTTTGCTTTAAAACAAGCCAAACTCCTTATTTCTTGGCAGCTTTTACTACTAAATGTGCCATGAGCTCGTCTTTAACAATGAAGGCAGTCCAGCCTCTCAGCTTGGCATTGCCAACATGAGGGGCATCCGGTTTCCACACTGTCTCATGCTTTATCTTTATGGAGTAAACTTGATGACTCAGTGAACCAAGAACCTTACATAGCTTAAGTACTTAGTAACAAGCAAAATGTTAGCAACTGTATGGGTTCACTAAAATTTAGTATCCTGCAAACATAAATTATTAATTTGCAGAAACTTAACACACAAACACACACACAGACGCAATTATGAGTTTCCACGTTTCCTACAGATAGGAAAGATATTTTGTACTTTTACATTTTCCATTTATTCTGTCCATTCTTTTGCTGTTGCTGTTGATATAATGTGATTTAGATACTTAATATTCCAAAAAGCCTAAGGGAAATATTTTTACATTAACTATATACAGAATAATATATAAAGACCACCTGAAATTAATATTTAGAAAACCTAAACTAATATTTAAGAATTGTGAAAGCAAGGAGCAGATATTAAAATAAATATTAGAGCAGTAATAATTAAAATAGCATAGAGTTTGTACAAATAAAAATTATAAATGAAAGAAAATGGCTTTCATTTTAATGGAATGTATATACACAAAAGTAATATGTAATAAAGAAATGTCATAAAGCAAAATATTATAAAATAAATGAATACCAATAAATTATGCTGTGAAAATTGGCTAAAGGAAAAGAAAAATCACATGACTTCTTTACCGTGTATCATGATAAATTTGACTAGCCCAGCCAGTACTCACCTTTCTCAGAACTCATGTAATATATGTCATTTTACTGTAGTATTTGTTATTTTACAGTATAGGATGCCTATATATTAATTATGACTGAAAAGCTAGAAGTATATTTCCTGTGGGCAAGCCCAATGTGTTATAGTAGATAAATCCAAGGTATCTAGTATAATGTTGATCCCATAGTGTTATTAAATATTTGCCTGATTTTTATGCATTGAGATTACCTAACCAAACCATCTAAGCACCATTGCAAAGCAAAAAGTTTCTTGCAACTGATATGGAAGAGTTTGGGCATATTATAAAAATAATTAAGAAAAACTGTAGAATACCTATAAAAACATACAGTATAAGGAATCTGTTATTCCTCAGACAACCACCAAACAGTCTTTGCAGGGCGATATTAATAGAAAGAAGACAAGAGTTATCAGCCTTCTGCATTTGTATTTTATTTGTTTTTGTTTCATGTTATGTTGTATTTTATCTTTTTTAAATTTCTAGGTCCTATTTAGAATGAAACATATAGTTTTTTATCAGAAGTCTTCCTTGTGTTAATTTCTACAAGTTTGTTTACATGCCATATCAAACTTTTTGGCTTTAAATTTGTGCTTTGTAAGTTTTTATCTTTGTAGATTAGGCTGATTTTTCTCTATCTCACTGAATGTGCCTTTAAATTTATCATGAATGTACACATGTATATTTAGAATGAACAAATTAACCTGAGAAGTTATACATGCAGGAAGAGAGAGATCAGAACTACAGTCTATAAAAGCAACAAAAAACAACTATCAATATTTACCTCAAGTGCAGTACATTTAAATTCAGGTGTACAGAACTGTAACTTAATTTTGCTGTAACTAACTCTGCCTTCATTGAGCCCCAACCCTGCTTAACCTCTAGCAAATGTTTACTTTTGTCCCTTCAGTAAAATTTTTGGTGGATGTGTATAGGACAAAAGGACAAAGGGGAGGCAAGGAGAGGAGGGTTGTGGAGGGTTCAAGCTTTCTGCTGCAGGCGAGCATCTTTCTCAGATGGTCCTCCACACAGCTTACCACCAAGATATTTTTGCTTCCTGCATTCCCTGCCTGCCCCATCTGTGCCAAACTTAGAGGTTCTGGAATCCAGTCTATATTTTACAATATGCCAGAGGACCAAGAAGCCTGTGGCAGGCTATCTACTGTGACACTTCAAAATCACAAAGCCATTCCTACTCTTTGGTGTTTCCACCTCCTCAGTGTGCAGAGCTTCCTTTGGGGAGACCCAGGCAATATTTTATTTTTATTGCCTACTATTTGTTTCTCTTCACACAAATCCCAGATTTTCCTAGTCTGGAAAAAGTGGGTTTGATAAAGTAGGAAAACATTTCTCCCTACAATATTTTTCAAAGTTATTTCTCCCTAATCTCTGTTTCTCCAAAACCAAAACTAAATGTGGCAAGTTCACAGCCAACGGGAAAAAAATCACCTCCCAAATTTTCAGCATATGACGCATGAAGTGTTTTATTACATGGTTTCATTAAAAGAAAAAAGTTACAATTAGTTGTCAATACTTTAAAATTTGAGTTTCTAGCTTCTCCTAAAAATTTAAAACGTTGGGATTCAGAAGACTGCCTTTTCTGCATCTCAAAAAATAGTGCTGAATTAGTGCTACTCACCTAAGAAGAAACACGTTCTCTATTTTGTGACAGTTCTTACCACTCCTGAGAACTGAGGAACGTTTTAGTTGCCTTTCATCAGTGGTCTTTCTCTTCTGTTTCTCAGCCATTTTACTCCTCACAAGACCTGTCTTGACCCCTATATGCATTTGATTTTGCATCTAGGGAAAAAATCTTAAGCTTTTGAAAACAAATACAGAGATTCTGGCAGGCTTTTTCCCCCTATCTTGTCCCTATATCCCTTCTTGGGGGAAATGAGCACAAACCAATTAGCTGCTTCTGAGAGACCAAGGAAAAGAAGGTATATCTGGAGGAAAGTCATAGATCGGTATCTCAAAAATATTTCATCACTGAGTTGCCAAATTATTTTATGCATTATTATAATCATAATATAAACTTTAAAACCATTAATTCTGCATAAAGCCTCCAAATATAACAGAGTTTATCAAACCCATCAATACGGATAATTAATTAGATTCACAGATGGTTTTAAAGAGCCATCCATGAAACTCAACACCTTTAGAAATTTAATTTTAAAGAAGACTCAAATATAATTAATTCAAAGTAAAGCCAAATGACTTAAAACACGAACGTAAAATTTGAAACTGACAACTTACTGTTTAATTGAAAGGCTTTCGCAAGAGATGGCTAATGTGGCGTTCCAGCCATTGTGTCATGCTAGTTAAAGCTGCATTAAAATAGAACCAGAAATGTTTGTCTTTCAAAGGACCAGATCTAGTCTGTAAAAAGTTGATTTCCTTGCAGGTGGATACCATAAACACGCTGAGGTTATGCTAATGCCTCACATAATGCTATATGCAGAGTAAGACCTTGATGTAATTGGGGAAAGAATGACCACATGCTGAATGAAGGAAACAAACAGGGACACATTAAGAGCCTTCCATTTTTTATAATAAATGGCATATGACACATATACTAAATTAAAAAAATGTGCCTTAAACAGGTCAATAGAAACAGTATTCATAATATTCACACATAAAATAGAAATTCTTAGACTTATAAAGAGGTTCATATACATTCACTAGCAGGTGATGGATTTCTAAATGTGTTTCCAGACTGAGTCATGCTTCCTCATCCATCTCTGCGTGAGATAGCCTGCTTAATGGAGAGTTGGTTTATGCCCTATTCTTATTTCATGTCTTTCTTCTAGATGTTGATATTCCAATTGTACCTATAAAGAAATTGAGTCTGACTGGTTGAGAGCATGATCCCAAACTAAGAGTAAGTAGCAGAACCAGAAATTGGAGACTTGTCGTTGAGACTGTACTGTGTGTTAGACAATCACATGATTTGAATTCCAAGTGCAGTATTTCTGATGTGTGCGTTTTTGTGCCTCACCTGTTCTTTATATTCATGTGTCACAGAATAGAAATGTCTTCTTCAACTTCTTCTGCCTTTCCTTCCTTATTCTTAAAGATAGGGAGATCTCTGTTTTGATAATATAAGATAGAGACTTTTTTTTTTGAGTCAGAGTCTTGCTCTGTCACCCCTGGTAGAGTGCAGTGGCCATCACCATAGATCACCGCAAACTCAAACTGCTGGGCTCAAGTGATCCTCCTGCCTCAGCCTCTTGAAAATCTGGGACTACAGGCACATGCCACCATGCCCAGCTAATTTTTCTATTTTTAGTAGAGACTGGGTCTTGCTCCTGCTCAGGCTGGTCTCCAACTCCTGAGCTCAAGTGATCCTCCCACCTTGGTCTCTCAGAGTGCTAGGATTACAGGCATGATCCAAAAACTTTTTTTTTTTAAAATGAAGCAATCTATCAAATTATACTGAAGAAAAAGTGGATAGACTGTGATTTCTGACCTAGCTCATCTCTTTCATTTTATTAATGAGGAAACTAAGTCCCAGAAAGACTGTATGCTAATTCAATTGAATTTACTATTGTTTGTTTATAGTTCTTTCATACATTATTTTAGACGGTTCATGGAAAAGGCAAATAAAGCAATTTAGACAAAATAAAAAGAACAATGGGGAGCTTGGATTACATAAATAAATAAATAAATAAAGCAACATGACTAAAACATTGATTAAAACATCCTACTGTATTAGAGGAAATGCAGGTAGATAGATGATTATAATACTGTGTGATAAATTTAATAAAATATGTACAAGATGAAGTATTATAGTAAATGTGAAGAAACGTTTAATTCTGTTTAGGGTAGTCAGGAAGTCTTTGCAAGGAAAGTGAACATGAATAGTTATTAGAATGTCACAGTGTGATTTTCTCATGGGTCTCTGACACACACAAAATAAGCATGTGTTAAAAATTGTATTCAAGGTATTAAATAATGAGGAAGCCAGTAAAATGGTCAAGCTATATTCAAGGACAGTCTAAAGTTAAGGTTCTACGTAGGCCATCAGAAAAGGCACTTTTGTTTTTTTTAAAAATATCAGACCATGATTAGGAGCATAGACACAAAGTTAGATTAGAGATCCACTTTCAGAATGGCGGTGTGAGAAAATCTGCACACTCACTCGCTCCCCAGCGAAACCATCACAGCTTGTAAAAATTATTTTTTTTAAAAAATGAACTGTATAAAGTCTCTAAAATTGAAGCACACAGCATGTGAAGAAACATTCAATCAAGAAAATCTAAATCTCTGTAAGAACAGTAAAAATCTGTGGTAGGGTCATTATCCACTCACTTCCCCAACCCCCTCTTCACACACAGCGGGATGTGAGGGAAGCTCTATTCTGGACAGGTGACACCATGCCAGCAGGGTTGCCTCTACCCTCAACGCCCAGTCAGGGGCTACTGTATCTCCCTGAGAGAGGCAAGCTACCAATATTTCTCATAACAGCATCTCCCCACCTCCCTGCAGCTTGACATTGCAGCAGCTGAATTTGGGGGTAAGTATGGCTGAGAGATTAGGGTCTCTCCTGACCTTCCCAGGCCTCACTCATAGATGGAGGTTTGATGCCAGGAATGGCAGGCAGAGTGTATTGAGCCCCAAACTCCTTCACCCCAGCTAGTTTATAAAACGGAGGTTCCACATCAGAAAAAGCAAGCCAAAAGGACCAGAGGCTACTCTCCCTGTCCAGTGCCCTGTGCATAAACCAGGAGTGTTATTCCAAGCACATCACTGTCCTTCCCTGCTGCTCCAGACCCATCACTCAGAGTTTATATGCAAGAGAAAAGGCAGGCCATAGGAACAGAGAGATCCAAAGATCTCCCCAGAGGAAATTACTTTATTTAGAACAGAGTATACGACAGTTTAAAACTAAAGGCTATCTTAGAAATCAATGGAGATTCTAAGGGGAGGCCGGTAGCTCCATGAGAACAAGCAAAATTGTAATCCAGCTAGTTTACCAAAGAGACATAGGGAAATAAACAGCTAAGAAAGTCCTCGTGGGGTCAGAAAAAAAACTTGAAAACTGGCCTTAAAAACTTTCCCTACAAAAGGGCTCTTATTTAATGGGATCAGATTGTGGAGCAAATTTTGCTTCAGGCCATCATTGAAAACAATAGAGTAACCAGCTGGAAATTAGTGGAACCTACCAGCAGAGGATGATACCAACAGAGACAGACAGCTAAGTAGAAGAGACAGTCAAAAAAAAGCCCTGCTAATACCACTGTCAGCCAGGGGCACTGTGTGCATGCCCAAGGCAGCACCCTCAGCAGTGACATCCAAGGCTTCACACTGTGGGGGAAAAAGATTTCACTAAATCAGTTTAGCCAAGTTACTAAACAAATAAATCAAAAAGCAATAACAACTTCCAAAGAGGGGAAGGAATTAGTACCCAGAGTTGAAAATGCCCCAGTTTCTAACAACAACAAAAAAATGTGAGACATGCAAGGAAGCAGGAGCATGACTCATACCCCAGGGGGGGGAAAGCAGTGAGAAGCCCCTAATGTTGGATTTAACAATCAAAAACCTCAACACACCCACTATAAACATGTTCATGCTTTAAGAAGTAAAGGAAGGTGTGATAATAACAGATACAAAGTTAATGTTCTTGATGGCAATAAAGTAGAAACTTTGGGTTGTGGTTTCACCAACAGAGATCATTTGCATTTTTATTGGGTGCAAATAAGTCCATTTCTAAATTCAGAGAGTCAGGGCCATTAATTGTTAGGAAATAGCAGTCAAACAGTGGCATAGGGTTCTAGAAAAAAAAATCATTCAGTTACTCTAATAAACAATTCTTCAGTATGATATTGAAAGGACTTCGTTGCCTTATTTTAAAGTTTTGGATAATTTATCTTAACAAGAAGTACGTCCCCATATGGACTAGAAAGAGAAACATATTCAAGGCAGAGGAATAAACAAGGAATAGAAAGTAGCAATATGTTTGGAGAACAAGTAATTCACTAATGACTGTGTATAAATTATTAGACACAGAAGAGGAAGTTGGATAGTCAGTATCAAAAAGCCACTTGTAATATAAATTTTTAAAAAGCCACTTGTGTGTCTGGCTAAGTAAGAGGTTTGCACTTTTGTGCTAATATTAACCTGTACCATTTACAGATTTTAAGTAAGGATGAACATAGTTTTAGAAAGAACAGTAAGAGAAAGGTAGCATTGAAGGGGAATAGACTGCAAACACTAATCTTGCCTAGTTGTTTAGATCCATGCTTTTCTAGATTTAATGTGCATACAAATCACTTTAGGAAACTTGTCAAAATTCAGGTTTATATTTAGTAGATTTGAGATGGAGCCTGAGATTTTTAATTTTTAAAGAGCTCTCAGGTCATGACAATGCTGCTGGTCTGTGGACTACACACTGGGTAACAAAAATCAAGATCAGCACTAATAGAAATATAATGCAACCCATATATCTCATTTTATATTTTTAGAAGTCATGTTCAAAAGAAGTAAAAAGAAACCATTGAAATTAATATTAAAAATAGATTTTATCTGACCCAATATATTTTAAAAGTTTTCATTTCAACGTGTCATCAATTAAAAGATGATTGATATTCAGATATTTTGCATTCTTTTGTTCATACTCAGATATCCAGTGTGTCTTTTACATATACAATACATTTCAATTCATACTTTAAGTTTTCATTGGGAATATTCAATCTGCATTTAGATTTTGCAAAACTTACAGTTGGAAAAGTTTTACATACTCAAGTTTATCCAAATACACTCAAAATTTTTGCTATAACTGAGTCAAATTTCATGTTCTATAATTTAAATTAATTAAAATTAAACAAAATTAAATACTCAGTTTCTCAGTTGCACTAGCCTTATTATAAGAGCTCAAGAGTGAACTAAAGACCGTGGCTATCATATTGGACAGTGCTGGTCTAGATGACGTCAGAACAAGAGAACAGAATAGTGTTGTGCTGTAGCATTTAAGTCGTAGTTTAAGGTAAAGAAGTGCAAGAAGAAATTTAAAAGATACTCAAAGAGGTAGTGAAAAAAAAAAACAAGAGACAGTTCTCATTTATTCTTATAGCTCAAGAGAGTCAATTGTATGCATCTCTTCCCAATTCTGTATTCAGTGATGTTACACTGCCAGCTTGAATTTGGTCATGCTAGGTGTATTGACAACATAGATATTGGCAGATGCTCCTCTCCTCCCCAAGGGCCCATTGTTAAACATTTGCCAGCACATGACTAAAGATATTTTAGAGTTTAAACTGATTTATTTTCATTTTTAAAAACTTAAATAGCTTTCCATTCAAATAAAGTCTATAAAATCCTATAATATACATAATCGAGCTTTAGTCTATTTCTCCAAAACCATCTACATTATGATATTAGGTTACTCTCTTCTTCCTTCAAGCTTGTTTCACCTTATAATTATTTTTGGTTGTTGGACATTTTCCCCTCATATCTGTGAATTTCTTTCCATTACATATCATTTGCTCAAAGGTTCATTTCTTGGAAAAGCTTTCAGGAACAAGTTCTTCCTTGAACATTAGTAATTAACTATCTGTAATTTGCTTTATTTTTCTTCCTAGAATTAAACAGAACCTGAAATTTTATCTTTTTTAAACAATGCTTATTTCTCATCTGTCTCTAAAAATGTAAGCTCCTTGAGAATTCTATTCATTTTGTTTTGCTGCCTGTCACTCTGCATGATAGAGCACTACAGGACACCAGTGGCACACAATAAGAATCTGATGCATGTGGAAATGATTGAATGAGTGAATGAATTTCAATGGGACCTATAATGCGTGGATTTGGTGAATGACTGGCTCTGGGGGATCAAAGAACAGGTAGAGCCAAGAGGTCTCTGAGTTTCCCAGCTTAGATGATTAGGAAGGCAGGCAGTAGAAAACGTAATAAACACAAGGGGAAGAACACATGTGGAGACGACTACTGCAAGTTCAGCTATGACCATGCTGATCATAAATGCTGTGGAAACTTCAGCTAGAGGAGTCCAAAAGAACATTCAATATATCTGCTCTCATTAGAGATTTGATAACTATGCTTAAAGGTAGCACTTAAAATCATTTAAGATCACTTAGAAAAATGGTAATAAAAGGAGAAGACAAAAAAGCTAAGCGTGGAATTCTGGAGAACACTAAAATTAAGGTGACAATTAGAGGTAAAAACGTGTAAGAAAAAGTCAGAAAAGAAAGAAAGAAAGAAAGTAGGAAAATAGTACAGTAGCCAGAGAATAGCCTTCATTTATGCTTACAACAAAAAATGAATGTCGTCTTTTTCTTACAACAAAAAATGTCAGGCACTGTGTGAAAATACTGGTTATTCAAGCAGGGATAAGGTATGATTCCTGCTAGATCTCAGAAGAAAAGAACACATGGCAGAAAGTAGCCATAGTTAGTCTTAAAGGTGTACTAGTTTAGTAATGGTTTAGAATCCAGGATGAGGCTGGATGGGAATTGTTCTGACTCAACTCTCTCCCATAATCGTTCACAGACCTTCTCATATACACCAACATGTAAGTCCTGAGTACAGAGAAGGAGAAGCCTAAGCGGTAAAGTCAGAGAATCAGTCCCCAAATATTTCCTGTGAGATCTTCCTCTGAAAAACTCAATACTAGAAAATCAGTGTCAAATCAACATAGGCCTTAAGGAACAACCAGTGATTGCTATAGAAAGCAAAATGACTCCTCAGAGCAACAAAGTCCAAACTTGACCAGCACTGTTAATTAGACAATCTAAGAGCAACTGCAGCAGAAATTAAAGAGTCCCACAAGACCTAGCAGAGGGGTGTCAGAGCCACGACAGGAAGCAGGGTTATGTGAAATATGGTCCTCAGATAATTTTTTGTCTTGGGAACTCTGTTGAGGCCCTGCTACTTGGCAAATGGGTTCTATTCATCTATGCAACTCAGAACCAGCTCAAGCTGTTAAAATGATTTTTCCAGGTCCACACATTTTGTCAGAGTTATAATAGATATTTGGGTTGTATCACAATATTTTTAACATCTGGAAATAATTTTTAAAATAACAGTTTTTACATATCTGTTAGAAATAATTGCTCTAAAGTATGGAATCCTATCTATTTGTGTACAGACACTCTTATCAGTCTGATTTGCACTTGAGTTGTCTACTTGTTGGCTCTACAACAAGATTGTTATTCATTCTATTCTATTCTCATATAAGTTTCTTATGTATTATACCTATTAGTTTTTATAACTTCAGTACCTGCAAATAGTAGGTGTTTGATGTATAGTTTTTGAATAATTAAAAAAAAATTTTACTCTGTTCATACCTGTGGAGAACTAGCCAAGAGTGTCCAAAGTGGAATCCTACCATTGACCCATTGAGAAACATCCCACCAAGAGGTTGGAGCGGATACAAATTCCATCCTGAAATTATATTTTTCAACAGAAAATGGGAGCAGATGAAATAAAAAATAATTCAGAATAAATGAGTACTGCCTTTAACTTGAATCACTAAGCTAATTTTTATTTTTTTAATGTCTACATATGTGCCTGCTCGAGGGAGTATTCTGGTTATTATAAAAAAAAAGTCTGTCAGCTAAAGCAGAGATCAAAATACACATTGTAACACATAGAAACATTATGTGAATTTGTGTCACTCCCTGGAGAACTTTACGTTCATAAAAAGCAATGAATGGATTACATGAAGACATAAATATGCTCCTGCATTTTCATCTGTGACAGATATACTCTTATTGCAATGCGGTCTTTAAAACTGCACCACCTTGGGCTATGAGCTCATCAGAGCTCTCAAGCTCAGCAGGGTCAAATCTGGTTAATGTTTGGAAGAGTGACCTCCAAGGAAAATCCAGGTGCAAGAGGATATAATGGTAGTAATTCAATAGATGACATGGTTCCCTTTCAGTCACTAATAAGCAATTCCCCCTCAAGGCCATTATCAGACACCATGCTACCGGAGGTTTCTTCACACAGATTTAATGTATGTGGACATTTCAGATCTCATGAATTTTTTCCATGATAATTATTCTGTATTGAACACTTTTTTCAAAGTTTTTGGAAAGGTACATATAAAATATTAGTACAATTTATCATCTCAACAACTTTAAGTGCACAATTCAGTAATATTATGTTTATTAGTATTTTTGGCACCTATCACCACCATTCATCTCTAGAACTCTTTTCATCTGGCAAAACTAAAACTGTATACCCATTAAACAATAACTTCCCACTCGCTCTTCCCCTGCCCTGGGGCATCCACCATTTTACTTTTTGTCTCTGTGATTCTGATTATTTTAAGTACGTGATATATAAATGGAGTAATACAATATTTGTCTTTTTGTGAATGGCTTATTTCACTTGTCATAAAGTCCTCAAGTTTCATCCATGCTGTAGCAAATGTTAGAATTTCTTTTCTTTTTTTAAGCCAAACGGTATTCTATTACATGTATATGTCACAATTTTCTTGTTCATTCATCCATTGATGAACAATTGGATAGCTTTCACATTTTAGCTATTGTGAATAATGCTTCTATGAACATGGGTTTACAAATATCTCTTTGACTCCACTTTTAATTCTTTTGGGTACTACGCAGAAGCATAATTACTGGGTCATATGGTAATTCTATATTTAAGTTTTTGAGGAACTGCCACATAGTTTTCTACAGCAGCTGTACCATTTTGTATTCCCAAGAAAAAGATACAAGGGTTTCAATTTCTTCACATACTCATCAAACTTATTTTCTGTATTTTTTTATGTTTGTTTGTTGTATAGTAACCATGATAATGGGTGTGAGATAGTATTTTATTATGTTTTGATTTGTATTCTTCCAGTAATTAGTAATATTGAGCATTTTTTCATGTGCTTATTGGCCACTTAACATCTTCTTTGGTGAAATGTGCATTCAAGTCCTTTGCTTATTTTTAAATCATGTTGTTTGTTTTTTTTGTTATTGAGTTTTAGAATTCTCTTTATATTCTAGATATTAACCACTTATGAGATATATGATTTGTAAATATTTTATCCCATTCTTTAAGTTGTTTTTTTACTCTGTTGATAATGTCCTTTGATGTACAGAAGTTTTTGGTTTTCATAAAGTCCAATTTGTCTATTTTTTTCTTTTGTTACCTCTTCCTTTGCTGTCATAGCTAAGAAAACACTGCCAAATCCAATGTCATAAAGTCTTTGCCCTTTGCTCTCTTCTAAGAGTTTTATAGTTTTTGGTCTTATGTTTATATTTTTGATTAATTTGAGTTAATTTTTGTATATGGTGTTAGGTAAAGGTCCAATTTCATTCTTTGGAATGTATATATACAGTTTTCCCAGCACTTTTAAAAGACTGTCCTTCCCCCATTGGATAGTGTTGTCACCCTTGTTGCAAATCATTTGACCATTTATGCAAAGATTTCTTTCTGGACTTTCTATCCTATTCCATTGGTCTCTATGTGTGGTCTTTATTGCAGTAACACAGTGTTTTGATTACTATAGGTTTGTAATAAGTTTTGAAATCAGAAGTGTTAGTCCTCCAAGTTTGTTCTTTTCCAAGATTGTTTGGCTATTCAGAGTCTGTTGAGATTCCATGTGAATGTTTGGATGTATTTTTCTATTTTTGCAAAAAATGACATTGGGATTTTGATAGATATTGCATTAAATTTGTAGATTGCTTCAGGTAATATTGACAGCTTAATAATATAAAGTCTTCCAATCTATGAAAATTGGATATCTTTATATTTATTTCTGTCTTCTTTATTTCAGCAATATTTTATAGTTTTCACTGTACAAGTGTTTCACCTTCTTAGTTAATTCATAAGTATTTTCTTCTTTTTGATGCTATTATGAATAGAGTTGTTTTCTTAATTTCATTTTCAGATTGTTCAATGTCAGTGTATAGAAATGTAACTAATTTTTGTCGGTTGGCTTTGTATCCTGTTACTTTGCTGAATTTGTTTATTAGTTTTGACCATTTTTTTTTTTTTTGTGGAAACTAGTTTCTACACAAAGAGATTATATTATCTGCAAACAGATAATTTTGCTTCTTCCTTTCCAATTTAAATGCATATTATTTATTTTTCTTGTCTATTATTATGTTGAATAGAAGTGGTAAAACAAGAATCCTTGCTTTATTCCTGATCCTAGAGGAAAAGCTTTCAATACTCTTCCATTGAGGATGATTGTTCTCTGGAACACTTGGGTTGCTTCCACATTTGAAGGGTTGAAGAGTTTCAATTTCTCCACATCCTCACCAACAGGGATTTTCATATACGGCTTTAATTATGTTGAGGTAGTTTCTTTTTCTAGTTTGTTGATCATTTTTATGATGAAAGGAAGCTAAATTTTGTCAAATGTTTTATTCTGTATCAACTGAGTTGATAATGTGGTTTTATTTCTGTCATTTTGTTAAGGTAGTATATTATATTTATTGATTTTGATATGTTGAATCATATTTATATTCCAGGAAAAAATTTCACTCAGTCATGGTATATAAATCTTTTAATATGTCATTGAATTCAGTTTGTTAGTATTTTGTAAAGGACTTCTAGATTAATATTCATAAGGGATTGGCCTATAGTTTTCTTTTCTTGTAGTATCTTTGTCTTGCTTTGGTATCAGGATAATACTGGCCTTATGAAATGAGTTAGGAAGTGTCCCTTATTTTTTTTTTTTTTGGAAAAGTTTGAAAAGGATTGGTGTTAGTTACTCTTTAAATATTTGGTAGAATTCACCATTTAAGATGTCAGATCCAGGGCTTTTCTTTGTCAGGAGATTTTTTATTACTAATATAATCTTTTCACTATTAATACTTATAGGTCTATTCAGATTTTCTTTTCTTCATGGTTTAGTCTTGGTAGGTTTTTGTGTTTCTAGAAATTTGCCCATTTCATATTAGCATACAATTGCTCATAGTACTCTCTTATAATCATTTTTATTTCTGTATAATTGGTAGCAATGTTCCCACTTTCATTTCTGCTTTTAGTATTTGAGGCTTCCCTCTTTTTCTTTTAGTCTATCTAGTTAAAGGTATGTAAATTTTGTTGATCTTTTGAAAGAACCAAATCCAGTATAACTGAGTGATGAAGGCTGATTACTTGTGATAGATAATTTTATGTGTCAACTTGACCAGGCCACAGGGTGCCCAAATATCTGATTGAACATTATTCTATGTGTGCCTCTGAGAGTGTTTTTGTATGAGATAAATATTTGAATTGGTAGACTGAGTAAAGCAAATTGCCCTTCCCAATGTTGGTAGGCCTCATCCAACCCACTGAAGGCCTAAATAAAACAAAAAGTCTGAGTAAAGGAGAATTCACTCTCTGTCTTAAATGTCTTCAAGTTGGAACATTGCTCTTCTACTGCCTTTAAACTTAGATGGAACTTTTACTATCATCTCTCCTGCTTGTTAGATCTTTAGAAATACATCATCAATTCTCCTAGGTGTCTCTGGCTTGCTAACTGAAAATCTTGGGACTTCTCAACCTTCATAATTACATGATCCAATTTCCTATCATAAATCTCTTTCTCTATATATAATCTATTGGTTCTGTTTCTTTGCAGAACCCTGACTAATACACATAGTATATCTATTAATACTCTAGCATGCCGTGTTCTATCAGCCCTTTTCTTCCTCTTATCAATCTCTGTCTCAGGAGTTCTGACATTTCTACTTTATTTAATGTTAGCCATTACTTTCTGCAAATTTCCAAAAGCTATCTTAGCAGCATGTTAGCACCTTCTTCCACAGTCATTGCCAGGGAGATAAATACTATATCCTAGGAGAGAATCCTCTAAGAAAAGTGTTCCTTTGTCAAATCTTGTGTTCTACCTCATCAATCCTGCAACTTTAAAATCTGTTCTCATACATACTTTCCTGGCTTTGCCTATGAATGTTGGCTAAGCTGGACAGTTCTTTAGGGTATGGTTCCTTTCCGCTCTTAGCAGGTTCCTCACCTCTTTCACATGTTTATGCTGTGCCTTGACCTATTTGTTGATCTGGTAGCAAGAAGGGAAAGTGAATGTGGACTTTGAGGAGGGGTTCATGTTGCATATTTTCTTCAAGCAAGAGGCACACTAGCCTTTAACAAGACTGGACCACATCTGAAGAGAGTTTAGGGGGATATGGAAGTTTAAAAAGCAAAGTCTTTGGGTTTTTCCTGCTTTAATGTGGATGTTCTCTGGTTATTCTCAAGGTTTCAAAACTTCCCAACCAAAGCCTTGACCTTGGCATAGCAGATTTGAAAAATTGAGAATTTAAATCTCTCTGCAAGTACCTCTATGACTTTCATTACTAACTCCTAAGCCTGGATCATAGGGTTTTTTCCTACATACAAACATAAATAACTTTTAAAAATCTGGTAAGGAGGCCCTTTACCATTCATACTTTATTTGGTGAAACATCCTTTGCCTTTCATTCACTGTGCTTCTCTAATGGGCCAATGGAACTTAGCAAAGCCTATCTGATTATACTGTTGTTATAATTAATACATTCTCCCAAGCCTTCACCTTCCTGAGACATGGCATTTACCATTAATTTTTTTATACTGGTAATCCATACTAATTGACTATCGGTAAAATTTAACAATTGCACTGCTACAATATACCAAGGCAATTAGTGCTCCATTCACTATTAGTGAAAGGGTCCTCATCATTATTTGGCCAGTGGTTGGTCTATATCTCAAGTTTCATTTGAGAGTCTGCTTCTTTGCACCAATGTAGCACTGATTATTTAGATTAGGTTTCCAGGGAAATAGATTCTGAAACAGATTTTCATGCAGAACCTTTATCCAGGGTATCACTGATTTCAACAATTCTGGAAGACCTAAGGAAAAAACTTACATACAGTCACCAAAAAAAGGGAGGCCTCAGCCAATCTCATGAATGTCCATTTAGAGTCATGCCCCTAAAATAAATAAGTTAGACCTTTATATTCCTGTATCTCCAAGTCCAGATGTTGGTAAACTTTGTAAGCACCAGATAGAATTATAGGTTTCATGGATTATATTCATTCTCTATCAAATATTCTCTCCCTTCTCTTTCTCCTCTTCCTCTTCATTCTCCTTTTATACAACCCTTTAAAAAGTAAAAATCATTTTAATCTTAAATATTTTGCCCATTTTATTATTATTATTCTGTGTTTTTATTCTTAAAAGTTTTCTAGATATTTCAGATGCAAATCTGGCATCAGATATGTGTTTTGAAAATATTTTTTCCAGTCTGTGACTTCACTTTTCCCTTTACCCAACAGCAACTTTAAAAGAAGGTTTTTAAATTGATAATGACCAATTTTTATATATATTTTTTTCTTTTGTGGTTTATGCTTGGTTTTGTCCTATCTAAGAAATGCTTGCCTAATGCAAAGTCAGAAAAAAATTTCATCTATTTATTTTTACTTCTAAAGTTTTATAGTTATAATTCTTCCATTTGGGTCCATGGCTCATATTGAGTTAATTTTTATATATTAACATCTAATTCTTTGAGTGCTATCTGTTGAAAAGACTGGACTTTCACCACTGAATTACACTGGGGCCTTTGAAAAATAAATGTGTGGTTCTATTATTGGACTATTTTTTCTATTTCATCGATCTGTTACATATGTCTGTCCTTGTATCTTGATTACTGCCACTTTTAACCATGTGAGTATGGAGCATTTGTATGTATGGAATTTCAAGGATGGTATAGATGCTGATGGAAAGATACAGTATTTTTGTTTTAAAGAAATGTGATAGAATTTATATCTTTTAAGATATTATCAGATAAAAATAAAGCAATGACATGTATTTAATAAAGGTCCCTGGCTTATACACATTTTCAGTCATACTTTAAAATTAAAATAACAAGGTAAATTAGATATACAAATAATTTCAAAACAAGGATTTTTAAACATGAACCTCAGTATTATTCACAAACTTGTTTTGACTGAATCAGAATGACAATAATGCTTATCAATGATTTCTTGCATTTATTCCTCAAGTATTTATTGAAATCTAGATATTCACTACATTGTATTTGAAGATAGAACTCTAAAGATTTGTTCTTGTTCTCAGGGTTTTCAGAGTGGTAAGGAAATGTACGCACATAATAAAACTTTGTGGTAAGTGGTAAGTTTGTAATCTTTGCACTGAATTCAGGGAGGCTACCCACGGAAAAGATGCCAGGGTTAAATTTTGGAGACTGAGTAGAATTTTCCCCAATAAATCACTAGGTTAAATCCTATTGGGTGAAGATGAAAGGTTTATGTGGTTTTTTTGTTTTGTTTTTGGTTTTGAATGCACAAAGTACATATTGAGTGCAACGAATAAGTCAAATGTTTTTCTCAATAATTTCCTAAAAATATAATGTTCTTTTCCTTTTAAATGTATGAAGATTTTCCCAATAGTTAATTATCTTCATTTTTGAAATGAGAAATAGAAGATTGATATCTACTCACTCTGAAGCTTAATAAATATTCAAACCAGGTACTATCTGGTTAATTATTTTATCAGAGGGTATTTCAGAAGCCCCAATATATGAATGCATTCTCCAGTGTGGCTAACTTTCTCTTGAGTAGTAATTTATAGTTTGGTAAGTTCTGGCTGTCTTTGGATGACAATGATGATGATATAGTGCAAGGAAGCTATGATTTATCACAAACAATACATGCAGTAAACTACTAGAGAAGAACAGCATAAGATGGAAAGGATTTCAGGACTCTTCTCCCATTATATTGAGTCTTACATATAGTTTCTGTTTTCCCTCCTACTCTATCACTGCTACTTGATAAATTATTTAAGTGATAGGGACTGGAGATAGTATTCAAAATCTAATCCATTTGGTTGTTAAATTTTTACCATAAAGTAATTTTCAAACAATAGCCATTGGCCTGACTGTGGAATCAAAGATATCTAGGTTATTTTTTTCTTTTTGCAAAACAGTTGTGAAATATAAGATTTAGGGGGGAAAGCTTTTTTGTTATTACTTTGTCCAAAAATTAATAATGGGTCATCAAAAAGAATTTTTAATATTTAAAAAAAGGTATTTGAAAAACTCCAACTTTTCTATCCAGAGTGCCAACCTGAGCAGATTCTGATGCTTATGAACTCCCAGCTCAAACTCCATACCAACAGGTACTGCCATGTTGGAAGTCACTTCCATAGAATCTTTTAGAGTCAACCAAACAACAATGACTGGGATTCAGAGATGATTTGCTGCTTATTGGACAAGGGAATAAGAACTATACTTACATGGCTCAGGCTGTGGTAAATAGAGGGA
Organism: Eulemur rufifrons; assembly: GCF_041146395.1. Lineage (NCBI taxonomy): Eukaryota > Metazoa > Chordata > Mammalia > Primates > Lemuridae > Eulemur > Eulemur rufifrons. Next base: position 40,182,180 of record NC_090989.1, read on the forward strand.
TGACACTTGTGGCACTGTGGGATCGGAGACATCCAGGCATGGCGGATAATATTCCTATTTTTTGTAGATCATGCCGTTGAGCCAGACACCAAGCTTACCTTTGTTGGAGATATCATCTGCTTCAGTACTCACCTCGTCAGCCAGCATGGTGAACCCGGGATATGGATGATTTCTCCTAACAATATTCTACAGACAGACATTATCACTGCAGTAGTAATGGCCAGGAGTCCAATGAGGTAAAGCAACTTTCAAAAATATGTAGATAATGAACTTCTGATACTGAACACAGATGGAGCAGATGCACTTCTTCCTATTTTCCCTCTTAGCACAGCTAAAACTCTGTGTGTTATATGTAAAAATACACAAATTAGGCTCAAAAGGTGCAGAGAAGAAGTCAGACTGGCCAGGGACCTTAAGGCCCAAGGAAAGATACAGCAGTGAGTTCCCTGGATTTTCATTTTGCTTCATAAATTACGAACAGGGTGCTGAAGAAGTTGGCAAATTGGAAACACCAACAAGTACAACAAAAAAAGCCCTAACAAAACCTGCTCTTTATAGCCAAAGTACCACGGAAAAAATCAGCAAAGCAAGATAACACCTTTAGGCAATAATCTCTCTACTTTAGTCAAACACCGTGAATTTTTTTTTTTATTCTTATTTCAGCATATTGTGGGGGTACAAAAGTTTAGGTTATGTATATTGCCCTTGCCCTCCCAACCCCCCGAGTCAGAGCTTCAAACGTGTCCATCACATAGACAGTGTGCATCGCACTCATTATGTATGTATACACCCATCCCCTCCTGATCAACACCATGAATTTTTAAAAAGTGGCTCCACCTCTATCCCAATCAGCCAGGGCTGAGTGGAGAGCCTAGTCTTCCAACCTTGCAAATCCCAGATAAGATAAACCTAAAGATATCCAGGCCACAACCCACTGGAATCAAACTTCTGAAAACTGAGGACAAGAAAACAAAGCTTTGAAAGCAGCAACAGAGAAAATGTACCTTACTATGAAAAAATATATTCAAGTGACAGAATTTCTCACTAGAAACCAGAAAGAAGTGGCACATTAGGCAAGAAAAAAGTGGAAAGTCACCTTTCAGATGATGAAAGCAAAACATAGTCATCCTAGAATCTTATCTTCTGCAAACATATCTTTAGAGACGAAGGGAAAATTAGACATTCTCAGACAAAGAAAAACTAAGAGAATTTTTCACCAGCAGACCTACACTAAGAGAATGGCTAAAGGAAATTCTTAATACAGGAAAAAAATGATGAGAAAAGGAATGTTGGAATATCAAGAATGAAGAAAGAAGAGCAGAAAAAGTAAAAATATGAGTAAAAACAGTGGCCTTTCTTCTCTTGTGTTTTTAAAATTATGTTTTGTAATAAAAGGAAAAATTATAACATTTTTGATATTTCAAGATATAGAGTGTCAATATTTAAGAATATTTATATTACAAATGGGTGAGTAAAAACAACTTTGAAGGGAGATAAAGTTGTATACTTCACTGTAACTGGTAAAATGTCAAGATCAGTACACTGACAAGTTATGTATGTATAATATAATACCTAGAGCAAACTCTAAAAAATATGTACAAAGAAATTCAGTAAAAAAACACTATAGGCCGGGCGCGGTGGCTCACGCCTGTAATCCTAGCACTCTGGGAGGCCGAGGTGGGCGGATCGTTTGAGCTCAGGAGTTCGAGACCAGCCTGAGCAAGAGCGAGACCCCACCTCTACTAAAAATAGAAAGAAATTATATGGACAGCTAAAAATATATATAGAAAAAATTAGCCGGGCATGGTGGCGCATGCCTGTAGTCCCAGCTACTCGGGAGGCTGAGACAGGAGGATCGCTTGAGCTCAGGAGTTTGAGGTTGCTGTGAGCTAGGCTGATGCCACGGCACTCACTCTAGCCTGGGCAACAGAGTGAGACTCTGTCTCAAAAAAAAAAAAAAAAAAAAAAAAAAAAACACTATAGATCAATGAAATGGATTTCTAAAAGATGTTCAAGTTACTATTGATACACAACAATTTAGATAAATTTCAAGGACATTCTATGGAGTAAAACAAAAGCCAATCTCAAAATGTCACATACAATGTTTTAGGAAATTACAAATTATATATATAGAAAACAAATTAGGATTTGCTAGAGGTTAGAAACGGTGGGTGGGGAAAAAAGTCAGTGTTACTATAAATGTGTAGCATGAGCAGGATCTTTGTGGTGATGGAATAATTCTGTATCTTTATTGTAATAGCAGTTACATGACTCTACACATGAGATAAAGTGACACTAAACTATACATACAAATTGTTCCAATATTGCTTTTTTTATTTTGATATTGTATTATAGTTGTATAGATAAAATCTGTTGGAAAAACTGAGTGAAGGGTACGGATCTCTTAAATATCTTTGCAATTTCTTGTGAATCTATATTTTCATAAACATTTAAATAGTGACATTTTATAGTGACAGAACTCATCTGAATGCAAGTTTTAAAATTCCCCTTGTAATAGCAATGAAATGTGGAGGCTGGGATTCAGAATATTAGAAACAAGGGTAGCGATAATTTCTTGGAGATTTCTATTCAATAAATATATTTTGATAGATAATACAGATAATGAGAACACTTGATTAAACCATCAGAGAAGAAACTCTGCATATGAAGATACTATCCAGTCCTGAACTGAGAGCATATCTCTTGCATGGCAAATATTTTTGAGACAGTTGTAGACTTTGCTCTCATTCTTGAGAAATTGTGACAAATTCTCATTTTACCAGGCTTTTCAAAAGGAATACTTAGTAAGGTGACGTTTGTAAAAGACCCTTCAGTACATTGTCTCCTTGGTGTGACTAAACTCATAAAAAATCCTAAAATTTGTATGGTGCCACAAAGATCCTGAATAGACAAAGCAATCCTGAGCAAGAAGAATAAACCTGGAGGTATAGCATTACACTACCAGACTTCAAATTATGGTACAGAGCTGTAGCAACCAAAACAGCATGATAGTGGCATAAAAACAGACACATAGACCAATGAAGCAGAACGGAGAACCCAGAAATTAATCCACATATCCATATCCAACTGATTTTTGACAAAGGTACCAAGAGTGAGCATTGGGAAAAGGAAAATCTCTTTAATAAATGGTGTGGGGAAAACTGAATGTCCATATGTACAGGAATGAAACTAAATCCCCACTTCTTACCCTATACAAAAATCAACTTAAAATAAATCAAAAACCTAAATGTAAGACATGAAATAATAAAACTACTAGAAGAATATATAGGGGAAATGCTTCAGGACATTAATCTGAGAAAAGATTTTTATGAATAAGACCTCAAAAATATAGGCATCAAAAGCAAAAATATACAAATGGGATTGTATCAAACTAAAAAAGCTTCTGCACAGCAAAAGAAACAACACAGTGAAAAGACAAAGACGACCTACAGAGTGGGAGAAAATGTTTGTAAACTACTCATCTGATGGGGAATTGAGATCCAGAATATGCAAGGAACTTAAACTCATCAACAATGAAGAAAACAAACAATTTAATTAAAAATGGGCAATCTGAACAGACACTGCTCAAAAGAGGATATGCAAATGACTAACAAATATATGATAAAATGCTCAATATCACTAATCATTAGGGAAATGTAAATCAAAACCACAATGAGATACCATCTCATCTCAGTTAGGATGACTGTTACCAAAAAGACAAAAAATAACAAATGCTAGTGAGGATGCAGAGAAAAGGGAACTTTTACACACTGTTGGTGGGAATCTAGACTAGTACAGCCACTATGGAGAAGAGCATGGAAGTTCCTCAAAAAACAACAAATAGAACTACCAACTGGCAATTCCCCTACTAGGGATTTATACAAAGGAAAATAAAGTATTATATTAAAGAGACATCTGCACCTCCACGTTTATTGCAGCACTATTCACAATATCCAAGATAAGGAATCAACCTAGGTGTCCAAGAACAGATGAATGGATAAAGAAAATGTGGTATATATGCACAATGGAATACTATGCAGTCATAAAAAAGAATGAAATTCTGTAATGGATGGAACTAGAGGACATTATGTCAAGTGAAATAAGTGAGGAACAGAAGGTTAAAGACCACATGTTCTCACTTACATATGGAAGCTAAAAAAGGTTGATCTCCATAGAAGTTAAGAGTATACAAGAGGCTGCGAAGAGTAGGAGAAAGAGATGGATAGGGAGAGATGTGTTAAAGGATACAAAATTACAGCTAGATATGAGGAATAAATTCTGATGTTCCATACCACTATAGGATGACTAGAGTTAACAATTACATATTAAATAGTTTTAGATATCTAGGAGGAGAATATTGAATGTTCTCAACACAAAGAAATGATAGCTATGCTAATTACCTTGATCCTATTACTACATTATATGTATTGAAACATCATCATGTACCCCATGAATATGTACGATTATTACTTACCAGTTAAAACAAATAAATAAAAATATTGAGAGGCAAGGAAAAAAAGCACCAAAAAAAAAAAAGAAAAAAAGGGAATACGTTGGACAATTACCAGGCCTTAATGACTTACCATTACATTTAATAATTCACATGAATCACCAAAGGAGGCTAAATTTGGAGATGACCCTTGCAAACACTCTTTTTCTAAAGTATAAGACTAAAAGAATACTATCCTGGAATAAGTATTTAGAATATATTTGAAACTCTTTAAGATTCTTTTTGGCTTCTCAACTGATAAAAAAAAAAAAAGATGGCTCTACTGATTTCAGATATGAAAAAAAGAAACAAAAACCATGAGTAAATGTAATGATTATTTTTGAGTATATGTATGATTACCTAGATGACTAATTGATTTTATATGACAGATATCAAAATCTTTCTGCTAAGTTTTCCAAGTCAGCTGTTTGCTTTGCAAGAAAGTTTTCACATTTTATAAATGTAAATGCATTTAAATTAGTTTCATGCAAATTTTATAACATTTTGCATCCAAGCAGACATAGAATACTTTTACTTTTACATTTTGCTTTAGTTTATATTAATTAGGCCTCTCAGGAGTACTAACTCCTTAGTAGTACATAATAATAAAAGAAGTAAATTACATATATGAAATTTACCTACTGGTTATTATTAAAGTTTAATCAGTGATTATCTTTAGTTATATTGTATATCTTTAGTTTATTATATATGCTGACAATAATAGTTATTGTTACTTAACTTTACAGTTATTTCTCCTTTCTGTAAAGTTGTTCTTTCAAATTCTTTTCATGTGGTATATTTACATAATTTATATATTAATTATGAAGATATTTTAATAAATAATGTAAAACAGAATTTAATACTTTATCATAAATACTCATATTTTCTAAGAAATCTGTTAAATGAAAACTTTTAGTTTTATTGGAACTATAAAATTCCACAAAACTAAAAAATTGACCCAAGATATCTTAGTCTTTGAGGAGCACATATCTGTAATATGGCAGATATTTAGTATTTATTAATGGATCACTATGTGTTCATAAAGAAAATACACAAAAAGAGTAAAAAACCTTAAAAACTGGAATAGAATATTTTTAGCCATGTAGCAATACCATATTGTTAAGCAAAAAGACGTTGTCTCTGTGTGGGGGTGGAGGGGTCTGTGAAATATTAGACAATGTGTCACTATTCTGTGAGACATCAATATTTTGTTAAAATTATCTTCTGGGAGGAAATAAAAAATTGTGTGTATCCATAATCTCAAAATTCAAAGAAAATAGTCCCACTGGAAAATGTTGTGTAAGTAAAAATTAAGCTTAATACATAATATCTTTTATTTGTGTGTGTGTTATATTGAACAGATTTCATTCTTTCTTTATGTTAGTAATATAACAGATAATAAAAGAGTGTATTGACATTGAAAAGAAAATAAGATTTCTTGCTAAAACTACTATTGTTTAAACACAGTAATCTAGCTTAACCATTGTCCATAAAAGAAAAATAGAAAACTGTATTCTAGTTAGAGCCTAATTCTAGGAACGCTACATCATTCTCTCTGAGCACATAACAGAACAATTTCATGGAGTGGCAAATACGACGTACATGAAAAATCACCAAAACTACAAATGTTATTCTAAATCACAGAAATCTCTCCAAAAGATACATGGGAGATCCACATTTCCACCACACATGCCTGCATTCCTGATCATAGGAAAGCCCCTCAGTGCTCTTAAGCCCCAATTCAAGTATATGTGGCTACCAGAAATCCAAAGACTGCATTGTCCCAGAAAGAGAATCCACTCTGAATCCCCCACAGGACCCAGTCTGCTGAAGCATGGTGCCCATTTGAGAGTAGAGTCAACATAAGATTACATCTTGCTCTGAGACCCAAGAGCACCTGCATCTCCATATCCCTGGGGCCTCACCAACATTGCCCTACATCCACCAAGAGGGCTACCTCACTGCAGCACAAACTGCACCCAGTGATGCACTTGTGTTTCTGGTACCCAAGCCCATGCAGCACCCTGCACCCCAGGGAACATTTGGTTCAGCACATAAGAGAGGCTCAAATGGTTATAAAATAATGAATTCTAAACCATCATAGCATATAATAATGTAATTTGTGTCAAAATGTGAAGGAAATCCTCTAGATTTCTGCCCAGCAACATTAAAATAGTAAATGTGCATCTCATATGACACAGCAGTTCCATCCCTAGTCATTCCACTCTAGAGAAGCTTCCACAAGTTTGTACATAAAGACAGTTATAATACTATTTGTGGTAATATTTATGAGTAACAAAAATAGAACCAATCTAAGTAGTAATCAATAAGAGAATGGATAAATTGTTGTATATTCATAAAACAGAATATGAGTAGTTAAAATGAATGAAATGATACTCTCATAGATTCATTCTTTATTCAACAAATATTTTTTCAGCATTTTCCTCATTCATTCCACTCTGAGCCAGATGCCTTCCATCATCTTTCTCCATAGAACTGACAGGTTATCATTTTTCTCTTGCCACTGTACCTATGATTCAAATAGTGGTTATCAAGTGAAGGCGATAGTCATTAAGGAAAAAAAACCAACTACTTATGTAAAACAAAGAAATAGATAAGCATTTTATCTGTCAATACTTTTTCTTTTTTACTTGAAGAAGTACCAAAGAAAAATTCACTTATAATTAGTTTACTTAAAATCAAGTGAGGACACAACTTTGTTTGCACACCAGATATGCAGTATTTTTCTCAGCAGGAACAATGTGTTTGTCATCTTCTTTCTCCATAATGGGTCACGGGAATAAAAATCCAAATCTCATACAGTATTTTATCATATGTAACAAACCAAATTTAGAAAAATCCAAACAACCATTTTTGTATTTCATAATATCTTAAATTGTCCTTAGAAGAAACAAAATTTGTCTTTAGAAATATTAGATTTATTGGGTAATATTAGAAATATTAGGTCATATTGTTGAGATAATATAAATGAAAGCGAAGGTGAAATCATTTTTATTTCTTGAGTTGATTTTCATTTTTTACTTTATTCACTGGATTGAAAAATGATACTCTAGTACTGCCCTCTTTTTGCTTCTTTCTCTTATTTTTCATAATACATCACAGTCATCTGTAGAAGAAAGTCATAATATTGTCATCAATGCCATTTTGAATGACAGTTTATCCTATTAACATGTCTCTACTACTTCCTAAATTCTAGTTAAAGTTCCACCTCCAGGTTCATGCTTAAACGGTGTTTGCATTCTTTGTGTCAATTGCCATTACTTAAAGCATAATCTTCTTCAGTCCAATTCTACCTACATAGTTTTCACCTTTATTGGAGAGTACATTACTAAGAGTAGAGGTTTTGCTTTATTTAATTATATAATTTGCCATGGAAATTAGCATTGTATCTAACAAATAGAAAGTAACTAATAATTATTTTTCAAAGAAATGAATAAATAATGCTCACTCTCTTTATGAGCTCATTTGACCTTCTTTGCCTAATGCCATTATGTTGCTATTTGAAGTTAGTAGTTTTTTAACTCATTATTGGGCTAAGACAGATGTGTGTTTTGCTGACATTCTTTTATTTTTTATTGATCACAGTATCCTTAAATCAATATTTTAATTTCACTAAGCTTTTCTAGACAACAGGAACTAAAACATGCTAATAGTTTTTTTTTAGAAAGAGGGAAATGGATTATATTTTAAGGTACATAAATAACTTGGAACCTTGTCCCAGTGATTTAAATATGACTTTCACTTGTTCATATACTCTCTATATTATTTGCCATTTTACCTAATATGTGTAATTTTCCACGTTTAACATTTGTTTTATATGCATAATAACATTTTCTTATGGAAGGCTTCTTACCAATTCAACTTCTTAAAGTATATTTCTTATGGATTCCTTGTAGTGACATCTGCATGATGGTGTACATAATCAGTTCTCTAAATTTATTAGTTTTTTCTAAATCACTTGCAAACCTAATTTAAGACTTGCTCATTTACTCAAGACAAAAATAATATTTTAAAATAATATGTTTATTAATTTGCAAATTTTAGTAAACGATTGGTAATCTAAAAGTTTTTTAAAACTGAGATTAAGTCAAGTGTTATACAAGTGATTTTCTATATGCTGTATAAATAGTTTTATAATAATTATGTGAAAATAGAAAAAAGTAAGATTCAGAGAAGTTAACTAACTTATTTAAAGGCACCTCTTTCTAAGTGGAGGAGTTGAGAAATAAAAAATATGAGGACAAGGAAATCAAGACCACTTTTCCTACAAAGAAGAAACAAATGTAATTCAGGTACTTAGATATCTCAAATAATATATTTGTTTCATCTTTTATATCATGTGGGCTTGCTCTTGATGATAATATACTAAATAATTTAAGCTTTTTTTGCTGAATAACTAAAACATATCATTGTGATGAAATAAACTCTAGAAAGCAAAAGTCAGCTCAATTTATTCAAAAAATAATTAAAAGATTAACAGAACATTCACTTCCCTCAGGTTGGCATGATTTCATCTCTGCTTTTTATTTCTATTTTCATCTGATGATCAATCACGTTATGCACAGGAACCTGTCAAAATGTGCTGTATTAGCAAATCTGGGATGCTTTGCTCATCTTCCCCTCAAAGCCCACAAGTTTTAATAGTACAAGGGAACTCTAGTTTGTATTTGGAAGGAAGTAAAAGCAAAAGAGTGGATCAAGAACATCTTATTTTGATATTCTTCATGATTTTTTTCTATTGATCAAAAAAGTATTTGGTGATCACGGTAACTGCTTTGTTCTATCAGAAATTTCCAGCATTCTGTATGGAAACATATGTTACAATTTTAAATAAAATGGGGAGAAAACATGCATCTTTTATTATGTAAATCCTTCAATGACTCACAGCGTTCTGTAATAAACAACTGATGTAAACTCCTCTTTAGTTAGGAAGAAACAGTCTTACTCATTTGACATTTCCTCTGTCTGTAGTTAAATTCTTTCAGTTAATTTATTTCATGCTAACAATTTATTTTACTTCTTCAAGAATTAGTAACTTTCGTCAACTAATGAAAGAAAAGCACATACAAACTCCCCCAAAATGGCAATAACTTATTAGATCTCCAAAAGCAATAGCAACAAAATATTTTCTAACCACTTAGAGTATCCACTAAGATTATCTGTGAAGCTGTTTCTACCGGTTAGGCTGCATCCTTCTATGAATATCAAAACACCCAGCCAAATATAACCTAAAGAATAAGATTTATTCTTATATATAATAAATTTATTGGTTTAAACATTAAGAATTCTGGAGAAAGGGTGGCTTCAGATTGGCTAATTTAGCAATTCAATTTGTTTCCCATCGAAGTCATATGACGGTCACAGAAATCCTAAGCATCATTATTTTACTCAGCAACATCAACAGGCACAAAAAATAGGAGACTCTCTGATTTCTGTACTTTTAAGGATGGAAAAAACTTTGTGGGAAATTCCTGAACAGGTATCTCCTTACTTTGTATTTGCAAGGTCTGCATCACACACTCACACTTGCAGCACTCACTGTCAAAAGGAATGGATCTTTTACCAGTTGCTTACACTATTTACTCCTTGGTCAAATCAATGCCAATGAATGAATAAAATATGGCTTCTGTTATCAAAACATGAGGCAGCTGGGTACAGGAAGGTCTTTGGATAGACAAACAATAGTGACTGCCCATCCCTTTTGTGATGCTAAAATCTCTAATGTATTTTCTTCTTTTTGTGTAATATGTATTATCAAAATATAAGCAGGAATTTATTGATTCTGCTAATTTCACAAAGGATATTAATTTGCCCTCTCTGAATGTTATTCTGTTATGTGATGTCATGGGGAGTCTGAACCATGATTCCATTGTCATTTAGTTACCAGATATAAACACATATAGAAAATAATTAGAAACATCAATGAGGTAGAGTATGAAGTATTAAGCTGTAGGTTTTATTTTTTAGGTGAATAAAACACAAGGGGAAAATAATGTCACAGTGGCACTATCCACAAAAAAAAAAAAATAACAAAAACAAAAAGAGATTAATGAGGGCTCAAACTGCAGTGGAAACTTTGTAGATCTAGACATTGCGCCTCGTTATGAAGTACAGGTGGATTTTTAAATAAGGGGATTACAGAAATGAAGTTTTGGTAGTGATGGAACTAGAATGAACAGATATATGGACACAGGGGTGAGCTTAGTAGATGGAATCTGGTTTGAAGGTAATAGAGAGTTAGGGGCTTATGAATCCTGGGTGATAAGTTTGAAGTTAAAATCAGATCAACTCTGAGTTTAAGATCAGAATTCAAGGTAATTTTTATAGTGCCGGTTCTGCAAATCAAACCACATGTTCCTATGGAGAGGCAACTGTGGGAAACAAAAAATAGCTCTCAATTTCATTCCAACGAGAGATTCATTGTTTTATTTACTCACATTGACTTTGGATAAGCTATTTAACTCCTCTATGTCATCACTGTAAAGTCAGAATGATATTTACACATATTGCCTAGAATTGTAATAATGCAAAGAACAAAAGTGTGCTAAAACATCTTGCATAACTCTTCAGCTCCTAATAGGTGATTTATATATACAAGTTCCTTCTTTCCCGTGACACGCATGTTTTTTATAGATATATATTTATATATATATATATACACACACACACATATATATATATATACTCTTATGGGTGGCACTAGATCAACAACTTTGAATATTTCTTGGTGTGCAAAATTCATAATAAATTAATATTGAGACTCAAAGGGATTAACTATCTCAGAAATTCTTTGATTTAAAATTTGTGTGCAGAAATCTTTCCAACACAAAATTTCCCTTTGTGTTAGAGTGATTTGTAAGAGTAACCGTTCTGGGATAACTTCAGAGTTTACATCAAATGTTAATGTAATTATTATGAAAATATGAGGACTAACACGATTGTTTAAATTTGTAGTATTAGTATGTAAATAAAAACTTGTAAAGTCAAAATTGTATGCAAATATTTGGAGCTAAGAAACTGTTGATTGTTGCAAGGAATCCTATCCTGATGGATTTTTGGACAGTATTTTCTATTAAAACTGCATTTAAAGAATTCATTTAAGAATAGTTGAAAATGAAGAGCAGATGACCCATTAGAAAAGAATCCACCAAGATATCGATGTCTGCCATAAGACCTTAAACCCGAACTTAATAGCATTAAACAGTCAGTCTGAGAAAGAGTTGAATCAAGAGCAAGACTTCTCAGAGCTGTATGTTATTAACTCATACCTGTTAATAAACAAGCAGCTCCATCTGGTGTGTGCTGTCTGTTCTCTCCAGACCTCACAGACTCATGTTTTACATGTCAGTGTTCAAGTGTAAATCAGAAAGGGCCACCCAAATACTTTGCAAACTGCAGAGTTGTTTAAACTAAATAAAAGTGCATCTAGCATGACACTCTTGTACGGATTACTTTTAAGTTTATTGTATTATATGGCATTACTTCACTAGATAAAACTTTGTATTGTCCTAATTTCCGGTTGCATATATAAATTCAGGTTTTTTTCCCCATACTTCCTGTGTTTCAGTTTCACTTCACATGTGTAAAGCAAGTTAAAAATTCCCATGTTATCTACTTCTCATTATTTAAATCCCTCTTTTTTGCAAAAATGCCAAATGCATTTCAAAATATGTATGGGGTTTTCCAGAGAACAACTACAATAATGTTTTCTTTCTCAACTTTTCATTCATTTTTTTTTTGCTGTAACATAAATAAATTAAAATGATTTTTTTAGGTGGACACAATATTTATTGCTTGTAATAAAAGAAAAGTTAACCTCCCAACTTCATCAGAAAAAGTAAAGAAATATCTTAAGTGAAAAGATCAAATGATCACATTGTTCATTTAACTAAACAGATGTATGTAGTCTATAGAGCATAGCTGTTATTTCCTAACTTAAGCACTTTATGTGTTTTTTATGGTATTTTTTAAATGTGAATGAATTTTAAAACTTTTACTTATTCATTAACTACTTGTTGGGGATTTATTAAGTTTCAGGCACTGTGCTAAGCTCTAGACATACAATAGAGTCCCAAATAGCACACAGCCATTCTACTCGCAGAGGATATACACTACTAAGTTTGGGAACAAACAACCCTAATTAATTAATAACTAGGCAGCTACTGATAATTAAAAGTATAGTCAGGAAAACTGCAAATTATACACATACAAAATTTTTCTTGCTTTTTTTCTTAGCTCGGTATTTATCAATGCTTACAAAATGGGAACTGTTAGGTAAAAGTTTTAGGGAACATGTTAGTTCACGAAGGACAAAAGGGCAAAAGTTTTCAGAAACAAAATTAGAGGAGATGACTCCTAAGATAGACTTCTTGGCAGAAAAAGGCCTACATTTTGGCCCTGATTACAAAATATCATCTTTCCAAAAAGTCTGGGCTTTTTCCTTCATTTTGTTAGTCATAAGGTCCACCAAATACAGGAATTTGGATGAACAAATATCCTATTTTAAAATTAGAAATACTCGTGGGATAATCATTAACACTATCAGGACAAAAAAAAAGAATTAAGCTATATTGCTTTCTTATTATAAGTTGAAATTAGCAACATTGAAAGATGGACTTTGTCGATGGTGGGGAGGAGGCAGATAGTTTTGGAATACTGTGAATTTTGCCAAGGATGAGTTGGACCAGAGTTGTTGTTCTTCAGGGTGGTTTAGGGTTTAGGAGGTTTCATGAGAGTGAGCAGGAAAAATGGTGCAGGAAAGGTGGAAAGGCTATCGCAAGTGAAATCAAAACAAACAAACTTGCCAGAAAAGGAAGAGGCTATTTTCTCTCCAAATTCTTTCTCTAGGGACTCAGGAATAATATACAGATAATGTCAGCCAAATAATGGGTTAAAGCAGCTATTGGTGGGCTTGCTTAGGAAACACTAACATTTAAACTAGTTTTAGATAAAAATATGTTCTTCATCCCAAACAACTGATGGACAAAGGCACTTTTGGAATACAGTCCATTCACAAATTGTGGTCTCCTCATATAATTACATTCAGACAAAAATGGTCTGACTCATAAACAAATTAAACAAATAATTTCCTTCCCAAACATCTGTTAGTATGAATTGCAATCTTGTACACCAGCCACAAGATGCCTCATAATAACATGTGTGGTACAACCTTAACATATGAAGAACATGAAGTCATGAGTTCTTATGGACCTTGTTAGTCATCATTAACCATTTATTCAAACTCTTTCCCCAAAGATTTTAGTCAGGACTTTCTAGGGTAGTAGATGATGACTTCATTTCTTTCTTGGACAATCTGGAGGAAACATTATTTCTGAAGATAATAAACTCTGGGACTATTACTAATGACCTTATCTTTCATTTTATAATGTACTTCCCAAAATCCATTTACATTTTTATAGTTGAAATTAATTAAATCCATTTGACTTCAGTGAAATTAGTGACTTTATTGCAGAGAATAAATCCAATAGCTACTTATTATCACAGATTTGGGAAGTGGTTGATTTCAGATAACATAGGTATAAAGTGGAAAAAGATGTCATTAGACAGAATGTTTAAATTGGTTAATAAGGAGTCAGCCTCCTCTAAAATTATTTGCCAAACCTAATATTTTAAAATGATAATGAGAAAAACTAGATATTGTATCTTATGTAATAATACTTGCTAATAGTTATTCAGTGCTTACAATATTCTGGGTCCTGTTCTAAGGCTATATAGAAATATAATATCATTTAATCTTAACAAAAAACTATGAGATAGGCACCAGATTTATGACAGTTTTAAAATGAAGAAAATGAGTAGAAAAAGATTAAGCATCTTGTTCAGTCACATAGCTAACAAGTGGCGAAAGTTGACATAGATTAAATGTAGAGCACGTGTTATCATTTTCGTGTATAAAAGCAATATTTTATATAATTAATTGTTAAGTAATTTAGATACTATATCAAAGCATGCATTAGGCAGTTTAGGAGCTTATTGAGAAATTTAAGATTTTTCTTCATTACTTTATGTCTGGGAGTTCTATCTCCAAAGACTGTGTTGTAGGGAAGATTTTTCTACACTTTTATTTTTCAAGCAGCCTTTGTTATTACAAGTCAAAAATTACTTTTGTCTCATCAATATAATGCACTTTTGCAGATACTGTAAAAATTCTATAGACATTCAAAAAGAAAGAAAGAAGGAAGAAAGGATGGGAGAAAGGAAGGAAGGAGGGAGGGAAGGAAGGAAGGAAGGAGAGAGAGAGAGATACGAAAATTATTTTGAGTTGTTTCATGATGGACATATCTCCAATCACACCCACTTAATAAGTTAGAGCAATACACAAATGTTTGTAATGTAGTATAATATATCACAAGAAGAATATAAATAAATTAAGTACATCCAAAGGTGGAAAAAGTATATAGAGATACCAGTCTGGGGAATATATATAGGCCTCAAAGGATGAATAAATGTAGCTAGGTAAGACAGGGACATGATAAAGTGCAAACTTCATTTAATGTATAGAACATTCTTTGGTTTATCTAATGTAAATATTAAAATGTATAGTGGAAAAGCAAAAAGTAAGATTTTTAAAAACGTGTTTGTGGGCTCTATCAGTTATCTATTACTGTTAATAAATTACTCTAAAAATTCCTGACATATAATCAGTTGTTCAGTGTATTTCATGAATCTGTGGTTTGTCAATTTGGGGTTAGCTGGGCAGTCTTCAGCTGCCCATGCCTGGGGTCACTCATGTAGCTGCAGTCAGCTGCTCGTTTGACTAGTGCTGGATTGTCCAAGAAAGCCTCACTCACATGCCTGCTGGTTATGCCGGCTGTCGGCTAGGTTGCCCTGGTTCTCCTCCATGTGTGCTTTTGTCAACCACCTAGCTAGAAAGGATTTCTTTAAATGATGGAGAAAGTATTGCAAGATGGTGAAAGCAGAAGCTTCAAGGCCTCTGAAAGTCTAGTCTTAGAAGGCACACAATGTCACTTCAGCATTATATTGATCAAAATAAGTCACAAGGTCAACTCAGATGTAAGAATTGAGGAAAATACAGACTTCACCTCTTGATGGGAGCAAAGTTATATGGCCAAGAGACCTAGAAACAGAAAGGCATGATGTAAGAAGGGCCATTATTATCATAAACTGGGCCATTAAGTGTTTGGCTCAGTACTGAATTATTCCATCAGCATACAAACATGCTGCTCACTCTTCTTCCATCTTTTACAGCACTTATTCTTTACCCACTTCCAACTTAGATAACTCATTTTTTGTGTGTGTGTGTTTTCCTTTGTGGAAAATTACCTTCAAAGAATAATCTGTTCTCATAGTCTTCAATTTCTCTCCTCCCATTCACTGTTAAACCCAATCTAGTCAACCTTTAATCCTTACCACTCCACCAAAAAGTCTTCTCGAATTTATCAATGGCATCCACATTGTTAAATCCAATCGTTAGTGCTTAGCCCTTTTCTTCTTTGACCTATCATCAACATTTTGCACAATACAATACTTTCTCCTTTTTGTTCTTCATATGCTTTCTAGGATACCACACTGATGTCCATTACAATGCACTGTTCAGATTTCCAAGTATAGGGACCATAATGGAAGGACTGCCTGCCCCAGCACTCCTGGGTCCATCACTGTGTCTGTGTGGATTTCATGCTTCCAACAGGCTGCTCCCAGCCAGTGGCTGAGCACAGCATCACTAGTAATAGAGGCCTAATCCCAAGAGATGCAGAATTCCTCAAATGGGGACTTTGTTGTTAGGAGTTTTTTCTTCTTTTCTTTTAATTGCATCTATTTCCTTTTTTTTATAGCTTGATTTAGATATAATTGACAAATAAAACTGTATATATTTAATACATTTAAAGTGTACAATGTGATCATTTGACTTACATGTACATCATGAAATGTGAAGTGCATCCATCACCTCACACAGTGACCTTCTTTTGTTTTCCTTTTGGTGAGAATGCTTAAGGTCTAATCTCCTAGCAAATTTCAAGTGCACAGTAAAGTTTTATTAACTATAGTTACCATGCTGTACATTAGATCCTCAGACTTTATTCATCTTATAACTGAAAGTTTGTACCCTTTGCTCAGTATCTTCCCATTTTCCCCACCCCTAGTCCCTGGCATTATCATTCTGCTCTGAACTCAATGAGTTCAACTTTTTTGTTTTTACTTTTAGGATTCCACATATAAATGATACCATACAGTATTTACCTTTTCTGTCTGGCTTATTTCACTTAACATAATGATATCTATGTTTATCCATCCTGTTGCAAATGACAGGATTTCCTGCTTTTTATAGCTGAGTAATATTCCTTTGTACATATATATACACATTCAACACATTTTCTTTATCTATTGATCCATCAAGGAATAGTTAGGTTTTCCCATATCTTGACTATGGCAAATAATGTTTCAATGAACATACAAGTGCAGCTATCACTTCAAGATAGTGATTTTATTTCTTTTGTATATATACTCAGAAGTGGGATTGCTGGCTTATATGGTAGTTTCAATTTTTTGAGCAACCTCCACACTGTTTCCTATAATGGCTCTACTAATTCACATTCTCACCAACACTACAAGGGTTTCCTTTTCTCCACATCTTTTCTAATACTTGTTATCTTTTGCCTTTTTTTATTTGTATAAATTTATGGGGTACAAGCATAATTTTGTTACATGGATATATTGCGTAGTGGTGAAGTCAGGGCTTTTAGTTTGTCTATGGCCTGGATAACATACATTGTACCCATTAAGTAATTTCTCATCATCCACCCCACTCCCAATGCTCTACCCTCTGTGTCTTCATTGTCTGTCATTCCACACTTTATGTCCATGTGTACTCATTATTCAGCTCCTGCTTATTAGCAGGAGCATGCGGTATTTGTCTTTTTCTGTCTGAGCTGTTTCACTTAAGATAATGGCCTCCAGGCTAGGCGCGGTGGCTCACGCCTGAAATCCTAGCACTCTGGGATGCCGAGGTGGGAGAATTGCTTGAGGTCAGGAGTTCAAGACTAGCCTGAGCAAGAGTGAGACCCCGTCTCTACTAAAAATACAAAGAAATTACCTGGACAACTAAAAATATATAGAAAAAATTAGCTGGGCATGGTGGCACATGCCTGTAGTCCCAGCTACTTGAGAGGCTAAGGCAGAAGGATTGCTTAAGCTCAGGAGTTTGAGGTTGCTGTGAGCTAGGCTGACACCACAGCACTCTAGCACGGGCAACAGAGTGAGACTCTGTCTCCAAAACAATAATAATAATAATGGCCTCCATCCTGACAAGGGAGAGGTGATATCTCATTGTGGTTTTGATATGCATTTCTCTGCTGCTTAGTAAAATTTCATGTGCCTTTTGGCCATTTATGTATTGGGAAAATATCTACTAAAGTCCTCTGTCTACTCTGTAATCAGATTGTTTTTTTACTATTGAGCTGTATGAGTTCTTTATATTTTTTTTGCACATTAATTCCTTATCCGATACATGATTTGTAAGTATTTTCTCTATTCTCTAGGTTGTCTTTTCATTTTGTGGATTGTTTCCTTTGCAATGCAGAGCTTTGGAGTTTGATGTAGTACCACTCATTTATTTTTATTTTTATTTTTATTGCCTGTGCTTTTGGAGATGCACCCAAAAAAATCATTGCCAAACAAATAGCAAGGATTTTTCCTCCTATGTTTTCTTCCAGGAGTTTTACAGTTTCAGGTCTTATGTTCACTTTTACTCCATTTTGAATTGTTGTGTGTAGTGTAAGAAAAGCATTCATTTTCAATTTTTTGTATTTGCAATATTTTGTATTTTCAATTTTTTTGCTATCCAGTTTTCCAAACATCATTTATTGAAGAGTTTGTCCTTTCCCCATTGTGTGTTCTCAACACTGTTGTCAAAGATTAGTTGACCATATGCATATGGATTGATTTCTGGGCTCTCTATTCTGTTCCATTGGTCTATGTGTCTGTTTTTATTCCAGTACCAAACTGTTTTGATTACTACAGCTTTGTAATACAATTTGGAATCAGAAATGTGATGTCCCCAGATTTGTTCTTCTTTCTCAAGATTGCTTTAGCTATTCAGGGTCTTTGAGGTTTTACATAATTTTAGAATTGTTTTCTATTTTTGTAAAAAATGACACAAATTGAAATTTTGATGGGGTTCACATTGAATCTGTAGATTGCTTTGGGTAGTATAGGCATTTTAACAATATTAATTCTTCCAATCCAAAAATACAAGATATCTTTCCATTTATTTGTGTCTTCTTTAATTTATTCCATCAGTGTCATAGTTTTTGCTGTACAGATTTTTCACATCCCTCATTAAATTTAGTCCTAGACATTTTATTGTTTTTGATTTTATTGTAAATAAGATTGCTTTTTAGATTTACTTTTCAGGTAGTTCATTGTTAGTATATAGAAATACAACTGATATTTTATGTTGATTTTGTATGCTGCAACTTAACTGAATACATGTATTAGTTCTAACAGCTTTTTGGTGGAGTCTGTAGGGTTTTGTATATATAATATCATGTCACCTGCAAACAGAGACAATTTTAATTCTTCCTCTCTGACTCAGATGTCTTTTATTTCTTTCTCTTTACTAATGGCTCTGGCTAGGACTTCTTGTGCTATGTTTAATAATGCGAGTGTAAGAGTAAGCATCCTTTTTTGTTCTTGATCTTAAAGGAAAAGTTTTCAGGTTTTTGTCATTGAATATGATGTTGGATGTGGTCTTGTCATTTATAACCTTTATTGTGATGAGCTACATTTCTTCTAAACTTAATTTGTTAAGAGTTGATGTAATAAAAGGATGTTGAATTTTTTCAAATGTTTTCTCTGCATCTATTAAGATAATCATGATTTTTAGCCTTCATTCTGTTAACATGATGTATCACATTTATTGATTTTCATATTTTGAACCATCCTTGCCTTCCAGGGATAAATCCCACTTTATTATGGTATATGATTCTTTTAACGTGTTGTTGAATTTGATTTGCTAATATTTTGTGGAGGATTTTTGTATTCTATAATATGTTCATCAAAGATATTGATATGTAATTTTCTTTTTATATGTATCCTTTTCTTGTTCTTGCATCAGGGTAAATGCTGGCCTCGTAAAATGAGTTTGGAAATGGTTCCTCCTCTTCAATTTTTTGGAAGAGTTTGAAAAGAATTGGCATTGTCTTTCTTTAATGTTTGGTAGAATTCACCAGTAAAGGCCATCTCTCTGGTTCTGGGTTTTTTTTTTTTTTTTTTTTTTTTTTTTTTTCAGCATATTATGGTGGCACAAATGATTAGAGATATTTTATTTCTGGTAAAATCTCTTTGCTAGTTATTGGCCTATACAGATTTTCTACTTCTTCATGATTCAATTCTGGTAGGTTGTATATTTCTAGAAATTTATCCATTTATTTTAGGTCACCCATTATGTTGGTGTACTTTAGTTCACAGTAGTCTCTTATAACCCTTTTTATTTCTGCAGTTTCAGTTGTAATTTTTTTCTCTTTCATTTCTGATTTTATTTACTTGTACTTTCTCTCTTTTTTTCTTAGTCTAGCTAAAAGTTTTTCAACTTTGTTTTATTTTTTCAACAAAAACCCAACTCTCAGTTTTGTTGATCTTTTCAATTGCTTTTCTAGTCTCTGTTTCATGTATTTCTGCTTTTATCTTTATTACTTAATTTCCAGCTTAGTTAGTATTTCTTTTTCTAGTTCCTTAAGGTGTAAAATTAATTTGAGATATTTATTTTTTTCTTAGTGTGGGTGTTTATCAATATAAACTTCCCTCTTAGAACTACTTTTATGAAACATCCCAAATGGGGATTTTGGTTCCAGGACTTGTCATTGCCTGGTTGAAATTTTCTTAGAACTTCACTGCCTCCAGGTTCTTTTCTTTTTCCTTTTTTGTTCACAGTTCTCAGACCTTTGATTTGTCAAGATTAGAAAGATACTTTTCTGTAAGTATGCTCAATAAAAAGTTTATATTTTAAAAATCAAATGAAATTTTAAGTATAACATTTGGACTTGTGAAATCTTGTCCTCATCTATACAACACAGAAGCTAAAATTGTCCTTACAAAATTATTGTGAGGAATAAATAAGAGAGTATATATGAAACACTTTAAAAATGATAAACACTATATGATCATAAAGTAACTTTATATATAACATTAAGCTAATATGTAACTAGGAAAATAAATTATTAATTTCCTTTAATGTGCTGTATTCTCTAAGAAAGCTTTAAATATTCAAATATATTTTATTCTAAATTTCTCTTCAGAATCATAAATAAACCAAGTGAATAAATTAAGGATTCTCTAACCCCAAATGACCTTAAAAATATTGTACAATATACTAATGATTACACAGTCAGAAAGTGACTGTCTTCTCAGAGCTCCTTCATACAAATAAAATGATAGAATGTTTATTTATACCTAGAGAAAACTAAGCTAGTACAGATATAAAAAAATTTAAGGTAGATACTGCAGATCGTTAAAATTTTCACATAGTGTTTTTATTAAAATACAGGATTGAAATTATTTCAGGATTTTGTTTCATTTGCATAAAGCCATCTTAAAATGCCTCCATAGTTATTTGGTAGCTATTTATTTAGGTTTATCATGGTGAACTGTCAGAATTACTTTAAATTTTAAGAAAGTGAGTCAATAAATTCATATTTCCTGAGTTCCAACTATCATGTATTACAAATAAGATTTTAATGGTATGTTAAATTAGAAATTTAGACTGAGACCCTGAAGCAATAAATTACAACATTCCAATTGCTAACATAAAAATTATCAAAAATTAAATATCTAAAACACAACTTGGTGACATTTAATCCTGTTTTTCACAGCTAGAATATAAAGGCTGGTGATTTAGAGACAGGTTTAGAAAGGTGCTATTGGTGTTCTGGAAGTTTACCTTTTTTTCCAAGGGAGAGGAGGAAGGCGGTGCCTTCCCCTCTCCTCAGCCTAATGAGTTTCAAACAGGGTTTCTCAGGGAGCTAGATGTGGCTCCTCTGCAGTTGGGGCATATTGCACTGGTGTGTAACTCCTGCTAGAAAAATCTAAAGCAGTTTCATGGTCACTTTCTACAAGTCAGGGAGAATGGATTCAAAGAATGTGTATGTATATGCATATTTTTATTTTCATGCAGTACTTAGATGTGCCATTTAAAAGATGGACCTATTTTAATTTTGGTGAGATACCTGAAAACTAGTATTTTATTTTACCTTAGTGTCATTATGTTATAAAAAAGCAAAGAGAAAATTGAGAAGGGGGAATGAAAGAAGAGAAAAAAGGGGAAAATGTAATAAGCATTTGACAGTAAAGAAAAAAGCGAATTGATAAGAGGATAAAGCAAATGAACTCTGCAATCCTCAGAGAGACAAGAAATCACACTGAAGAACCATTTTAGTCAAAGGAAATTATTTTTCCTCAGCATCCTTCACGTAGAATTCTAATGCAAATAAAATGGAAGGCAGTGGAGTCTATATCAGGCAACAGAGACACAGGAAATCACCCAGAATGATCCACCCTGCAGAAAACAGGGGGGCAGGGACTGGGAAACCTTAATTTTATTTAGTTCTGTGCTTAAAAAAAAACAAAATGGGAGAAATTATCGATGTTTAGTTGTGAATATTAACTAGAAAAAATATTCTAACACAACAGAAGGAGCTTGTGACAAATGATGAATGTATTTCAAATATTTAGAGGTTTTTTTTTTTTTTAAATAAGAATAGATTCATCTGAGCTCCTCTGTGGTAGAAATATCACATCAACAGTTTTTTCCTTTACCTTACAGGTAATTTTCCAATCCAATTCTAGCCTGATGGCAAGTAAAACTGAATACATTAGCTGTCTTAAAAAAAAAAAAAAACCATACCCTCCTAGCAATGTACCTACCTATTAAAACATACATATCAATTATAAAAAGTGAACACATATTGGTTAAATAATATTTTAAGGTATTTCAAAACATAGATACTAAAAAGCAACAACAATAACAAAAATACTTAGGCTATCTCCCACATATATTTATTTTAAGAAATTGTTTAATTTGCACAATATGCTACCCTGAGGAACTTAAGACTCTCAGAATGTTAGAGCAGGAGAAATCTTAGAGATCATATGGGGTGATGGCATAGTCCTGTATTTCTGGATTGCATTGGTAGTTATGGGATTCTACATATGAGATGAAATTTCATAGGACTTAACACCAATTGTACCAATATCAATTTTCTGATTTTGATTAGGCCATAATTACATAAGATAAAACCATGGGAGAAAACTGGGTGAAAGGTACATCAGATCTGTCTGTACTAGTTTCAATTTCTTGTGAATCTATCATTGCTTTCAAATAAAGAGTTTAAAAAATTATATTTCCCATCTTAGAGTCCCTGCAGTTGAGGTTACAGTTGACCTCCATGCTTTATGCCGAACACAACACATTCTGACTCTCGCCTAGCAGACATTTCTAGGGGTATTTCAATGTCTACCTAAGATTTGGGTCAAACTGGAAGCTTTCTACATTCTGATTTTAACTGTTAAGAGAATATTAGTCCTACAACTGTCCCTTCATATATTCAAAAAGATACATGCTGTTTATTATGTTAAAATTGTGCCCCCCCAAAAAAAATATATGTTGAAGTTCTAACTTCAGTACTTCTGAATGTGATCTTATTTGGAAATAGTCTTTGAAGATGTAATCAAATTAAGATGAGCTCATACTCAATTAAGATGAGCTCTAATCCAATATGAATGGTGTCCTTATTAGAAAAGAAGAGACAAAAACACAGAGGAAACATGCTATGTGAAGCAGACATCAGAGTGATGTAGCTGAAAATCAAGTAATGCCAGAGATTAACAGCTACAACCTGAAGATTGGAAAAGAAGGATTATTTCCCATAGACATTGGAGAAGCATGACTCTGCCCATACCTTGATTTTGAACTTCTAGTCTCCTGAACTGAGTCAATTAATTTATGTTGTTTTAAGCCAGCCAGTTTGTTTAAGCCAGGTAGTTTGTTATGGCAGCCCTAGAAAACTAATATACATGCCAAGAGATCCATCTCCTTCCCTCAAAATATCATATTATAGTGTACAGAAAGAATATGTATTATCAAGCAACTAGGTAAGGAAAAAACTAGTGGATTCTTAAGACCTCCAGTAAATCAAATTCTTTTCAATACACTTGTAGAAAGAATTTGGAGTGTAAGTAACATGTGCCTTTTTCATATAGTAAAAGATGCAAAATATAAACTGTGTCTTTCATAATTAAACTGATAATTTTTTAGCTAGCCTCACATTTTGGCTAACATAAGGAAAATCATGGGACAAATATTTTTTTTAAAAACCTGCAATTATTTATTTAGTTGATGAGATGCTAGCTTTTAAATCAGGACCTCTAAATGAATATTTTCTCTTCATGCATACATACAAAAAGAATTGTATGAATCTGTAACAATAAAATCACAGAAATTTATTATATTTTGGGAATGTATTTGTCATCAAAGAAAACATTAAGTTAATGTATCGTGTTGTGTTACAGTTTAACTAATAGTGTTTTTGATTATGTGAGCATCTGCTCTGAAGCCTTTATTAAATAACTTTTGCAAACAACTACTGATTAAAATCAAAGCTATGATTTTGCTAGTTTCATTTTCCTTTAAGAGATTTTGCTAATTTCTTAAAGGAAAGGATATTGTCACTAAAATCAAAATTCTTTCTTTGATTAGCTCAATAAAATGAATGGCTTTCTGATAAAGCTTTGTTTCAAAACAAATTTTTTTTAAAGATCTGCTTTCCTGACCAAAACACATTTTGATAGACATGTATAAGTGTCCATTAAAACTAACTTTGGAGAAATAGTTACAATGAATTACTTGGTTCATTTCATAAATAATTACTAAAGGCAATGCTAGGAATTTGATGGTAAAAAATGTCTCCCGATAATCCCTTACATTTGTATTATGTTTACTAGACTATCAAATGCTTTTGAGTAAATTATCTCAATAATTGTCTCTCATATGGGAATTTGTAGATATTCTTTTCTATGGCAAACGAAATTGCTTTAGAGGAGCAATGTGACTTTTTCAAGGTAACTAGTGAATGGCAAAGAAATTGCACTCCTTTGCTAATGCTCTTTTAATTTCTACATACATTGCCAATACATGACAGACTTACACTCTAATATACTGTTTTCAAACCAAAATACCCTCTTTCTAGGCTTCTCACTCCTTTTCTCCGATTATATTTGCTTCCCTGGTGCATGTAGAAAACATCCTTTGATCATTGTCCCGTTGTTTCATCTATTCCACTTGCCAAATCCCCTGCCTAACTGTCCACAAATTCCTTAATTTGGGTGAATTGTTACATTCATCCATGAAAAGAAATTATGCAACTTGGAAATTGAAATTACTACCAATTATAGATCTCTAATCTCAGTTGTGTTTATAATGCCACTTCTCAATCCTTTTCATTTTGGGTTTGCTCTCTCACACTTCTTTCTAGAGTTTCGACTTTTAAAATGAATCTATCCATTTGTGATCTTTTTTGAGTAATAGGCAGAGAGGCAGACAGTGGTGTTTCTCTCTATAGCTACTTTACATTTTTCTCTTTTTCGAGGTATAATTTACATACAATAAAAGCACACGTCTTAAGTATTCAGTTCAATGCGTTTTGACAATTGTTTACATACATGTAACAAAATAAAACACAGAGCCTTTATGCTCTTCCAGAAATTTCCTTTATATTCTTTTCTAGTAAGCACTTCTCTTCCAGAATTTGATTGAAATGAATTCAGGAGAAAATGGGAAAATGGAATTTGAGAGAACAACTTTATGTAACTATTCCATTCACTGAATATTGAATTGGATATCCAAGATAACTCATTTTAAGATGGACAAAATAACTATATATAGCTGAAAACTATCACTAAATAGGGAAATATTGATGCAGGATACAGTGGGGATGATTGAAGAACTGGTATATTAGACAAAGCAGGAGGAATGAAATGTAATACACACATGAAGAGACTAGCTTAGGTAAGAACACACATATCTTAACTATAGCAAGATGTAAAACAGAATATATGGATACAGATGACATTAAATTGGTACATCTGTCAGAGAAACTATATGATCGTTTTTGTTTCTTTTTTTCCCCTGATTCTTAATGATGACTTGGTGAAATCAGAGGCCTTGATATCAGCTGAAAATGATGATGAAGAATAAATAATTTTGGGTTTGAGACTAAAAGAAAAGAGATGGAAGAGTTTTTTTTTTTTTGTATAAGAAAGTATAAATAACAGGAAAGCTTAACAGGATTGCCTAGGTTGCACTAAAGACTTATTTAGTGCAACTGGTCATGAACTTAAAGGAAATAAATCAGTATAGTTGTATGTTTTTCTCTGACAATGTTCATTCAGCTGGACAGATGTTGAGGCAAAATATGCAGAGTTTTATATGACTAGAATTGATATGTTCCAGGTAGACATAATAAAGAGCAAAGAGGACAGATGTTTAAGAAACCAAGGCAAAAGTTTGATTATGATGACATATCATTGACCTAAATTGGATAAAAGAGAAGATATTGTATGAAGAAGGGAGAATGAGATGATGGTTGGATCAATGTATGGTTATACCTTTTAAAAGTTGTTAAGTGATTAAATTGTGTCTGTGTATATGTGTGTGTGTATTACAACTAAGCGTGGCATTTCCTAAACATCAGAAGGTCCAAAATCTCCTTTGACAAGATTTCAAGGAATCTAAATATGTTTATAATCTTCAGTTGAGCAATTGTGTTTCTAGTAACTTAACCTAGAATGCATACAGAAAAGCCTCAAGTTATTTACTTACAGAAACAGCATTGTTACTTGTAAAGAAAAAAATTATTATAAGAAAATCCAAAAATTGTGGAAATTTTAAATAGAATAAAAATCTCATGATGATGGCATTCTGAATAGTCATTAAATAGTATGCCTTAGAATAATAGCTAATAATATGTATAAAAATAACTAACAATTTAAAAATTGTATAGGATATGTTATGAAAAATGGTAAAGTCATAAAACTATGTAAATACTAATATATTAATATGTTAAACTTTGTGAAAAATATTTTACAAAACACAGAAGAGAACACAAAAACTAAATTGTGAATAGTAGTTAAATTTTTAGATAGTAAGAATATCATGTGCATATTTAATACTTTTCTCAACTTTCTAATTGTCATATGATAAACTTATGTTACAGTAAGAAAATATTTTATGTCATAGAAGTTTCAATAATATTAAGCCTGAATAAGCAGATATAAAAACAAAACCTCCATGTTTTCCCATTAATCACTTCCTACCATCTCTGACCAAAAAAAA
Source organism: Eulemur rufifrons (assembly GCF_041146395.1). Lineage (NCBI taxonomy): Eukaryota > Metazoa > Chordata > Mammalia > Primates > Lemuridae > Eulemur > Eulemur rufifrons. Next base: position 40,209,056 of record NC_090989.1, read on the forward strand.
AAAAAAATTCAGATGGGATCACCTGTTAATTTTAGGCATTATTTACTGACTCAATGTCCAATTTAATTCTTTACTCAAAAGATTACTCTGAAAAATCTCAAGACACTTGAAACATGTATTTATTTATTTATTAAAAAAGAAAGGACAGATATAAATGGGCACAGCCTAATAAATATTTATTTATTTTTTATTTTTATTTATTTATTTTTTTATTTCAGCTCATTATGGGGGTATAAAAGTTCAGGTTATATATATTGCCCATGTCCCCCCATCCCCCCGAGTCTGAGCTTCAAGCGTGTTCATTCCCTAGACAGTGCACATCGCACTCATCATGTAGGTATGCACCCATCCCCTCCCCCCACCCCCATCCCTCAATCAGAATTTCAAGCGTGTCCATTCCCCAGGCAGTGCGCATCGCACTCATCAAGTAGGTATACACCCATCCCTTCCCCCCAGCCTCCACCTCTGTCCGATACCCAATTGGTGTTATTTCCAAATGTGCACGTAGGTGATGATCAGGGAAACCAGTTCGCTGGTGAGTACATGTGGTGCTTAGTTTTCCATTCTTGGGATACTTCACTTAATAGAATGGGTTCCAACTCTCTCCAGGAGAACCAAAGAGATGCCATATCGCCATTATTTCTTATAGCTGAGTAATATTCCATGGTATACATATACCACATTTTGCTAATCCATTCATGAATTGATGGGCATTTGGGTTGTTTCCACATCTTTGCAATTGTGAATTGTGCTGCTATAAACATTCGGGTGCAGGTGTCTTTTTGTAGAATGACTTTTGTTCTTCTGGGTAGATGCCCAATAATGGGATTGCTGGATCGAATGGTAGGTCTACTTGAATCTGTTTAAGGTATCTCCATATTGTTTTCCACAGGGGTTGCACTAGATACAGAGAGACAGGAACACTCATACACTGCTGGTGGGACTATAAATGTTTATTTATTAAATTATCAGAAATCAATAATACTGTTTTATTTTAAACAGATAAGCTGAGGAATGGTATAGAATTTGCTTAAAATCTAATTAATAACTCTATATTTATAATTTCCAATTCATCTATTTCTATAGTATTCAGACTTCATAGATTAGGTAAAGGGTACAAATTCGATTTTGAAGCAAACATAGAATCAACACATTTAGGACAAGATTAGTGGATCTACATGCACCCTCACCTTCTAAATAGAAAGGTAAAGTTTGCGTTACTCCTCTGAGCTCTCTCAAATTCATTGCTTGCTTTGTGAAAAAGAATGAGAGAAGCCTTATTTTAGCCCTTTATACTTCAACTGAATTTGCCCATAGTCTCTTGCATATAGTTTGAGCAGACATTCAAAGAGATAAAAACATAATTTTTAGGTTTTATATTATCTGATATCACTAGTCCCTAGATTATGTTGAATTTACATTTGATTGACCTAAGTATTTGGATACACATTTTTTAAAAACTTCCACAAAGTAAGTACATGCTGTTCAGAAGTTTAAAACCTAAAACAGACAAAGCTGCACTGAACAACAGAGATCATGTCTTCATTGTTTTTATCTCTCAAAATGTTGCAAAAACAGGAGATGTTAAACATCTGTGGAATTGATTTTACTTCACTGTACATTTAATTTGCTTTAAATTTAATATATAAAACTCCATACTATAAAAAGGAGAAGATAAATATTTAAGTGTACTCTTCTTGACAAAGGACTTCTCAAATTGCATTGAATGTCAATTGCCTTAGCATAGTTAAAAACAAAAGTTAAATATTATTCCATTTATAAAAATATTTGTGCAAATTTTCTCTAAGTTGTGTGTCAAGTTGAGTTTATATATTGCTCTATTCCAGTGTCTCTGTCATAAATTCATCCATCTCTAAATGATACCACATTAGTCTTCATAAAGCGTAGGTCTAAATAATCACTCTATGCTGCAAGTTCCTTTGCTGATTTTCCATTACTTCTACATTCTATACCAAGAACACTCTCGGGGAATTTGTCGTGCTCAGCCATGCATCTCCAACGTACATTTCCAATCTTCTTTCCCAAGGCTTATTTTCATTCTGTCCTCCCGCCAAAACAGGCTACTCATTTTACCTAGAACATGTCCCAAATCCCCTCACTTTTGTTTTGCCTGTGCTATTCCATCTACTCTTATATCATCATTTCCTCACTTCTGCTGCTGAAATATTATCCATCCTTCAAAAGCTCAAATATCTTTCCTCATACTTTTAAATTTAATTTGATTTTTCTCACCATGAATTCCCTTAATTACTCTCTTATGTCATTTGCACATTCTACAATTTACTTTGGTTACATGGATATTTTTCTTAGGCCTTCTCGCCTTTCCATAACCTACAGAAATAGCAAGAGAACTTTGCTCACTAAGCATTTATTGAATTTAGCTGGGAGTCAAGGATATTTTTGTGGGACTAGTAAATGGATAGTGTAAGAGAAGAAATGATATATGTAAATGGGCACAGCCTAAATATCCCTGAAAGAAATGGAGAGGACCGCACAATTTGGCTACAGAGGATGTGGCCATTATATAATAGGATGATCATATCCAATTTTGGATACCACTTTAGCTTTTTACCTTGCCAGTATACATTGTATGGGGTGAGGATCATGTTTTAACCATCTTTAAAGTCATTTTGTATCACAGGAGTGGGGAACCTGTGGCTTTAAGGCCACACCTTCCAGGTCCTTAAGTGAGGCCTTTTGACTGAATCCAAATTTTATAGAACAAATCATTTTATATTGATTAATACATTTTTGCTCATCTTTTATATTTTTATTTTATCTTTAAAATGAATGTATTTAAAATAACAAAGAATAAGTTTCAACAAAATAATCCTCCCAGATTGACTGGCACAATTAGAACATTAGTAAGCCATAAGGGCTAAACTGATGGCTGCTATGCTCATGATTTAGTCCTAACTTCCCCTTCCTGACTGATGCCACTACTGCATGAGGCTGGTTGGTGAGAGTTTATGAGGGTCGATTATGCCAGTCTGTTATCAGCTTTTGACAATGGTGCACTGTGTTTCTCTTTGAAGTGGAGTTTGTGAATAGTTGCATAGTTCAACAGTATTTTTTAATTCTGTCTGATTAACAGCCCATCATGTCAAAGAAGACCAAGGGAATGCTGAAGGAAGAAAAGAGATTTTTTAATGAGGACTGGGAAATGTAATATTATCTTGTTTCTGTGAAAGATAAGATGATTTGCTTGCTTTATGATACTGTAATATTAACATTAAAGAAATCCAATGCTTATCAGTATTATAACACTCATAAGGATCACAAATATTTTAAATTATAGGGAGAGACACGAAAGGTTGTATTGCAGAAATTAAAAGATGAAAAGCAAAAGCAAAGACAATTCTTTCAAGAAGCAATAAGACCTGGAAATAATGCCACTGAAGCAACATATGAAGTAGCTTATACACTCACAAAAAAAGGGAAGCCGTTTAGTGATGTTGAAATTGTGAAAGAATGTATTGTTGAAGTTGTAGGATGCTTAGATCCTGATAACATTTTAAAGTACAAACTGCCTCTTTCAAGGAGAACTATAACATATCAGCAGCATGAATCAGAGTCCAATGTAACAGAACAACTTCATGCAATACTTCAAAAGGAAAATATATCTTACTCAATCACTTTGGATGAATCAAGTGATACTACTAACTCAGCACAGGTTTTATACTTCATTTGGGTCTTAATAGAAGATTTTTTTTGCTACGAAGAGTTATTTGCTTTGGTCACTCTTGCAAACAGAACACAAGGAATAGATATCTTCAACAACTTTCAAGATAAGTTTTGTAAAGTTAGACTGAATTTGGTAAATTTAGTGAGTGTATGTACAGACAATGTACCTTCTATGACAGGAAAGTATGAAGGGTTAATTTCACAGATTTAAGAATAGCATTAACAGATCCAGATGCTCTCATTTCTTTTCATAGTATCTTGCATCAGCAAAATCTCTGTGTTAAAGCTATTATTTTAAGTGACATTTTGCAACAAGTTTTAAGTATTGTTAACTATATTCATGCAAATATAGTTTGCATAGAATAATCAGTTTCATAATATGCTAAAATTGAACCATGAGGTATTCAGTGTGGATTTGCCATATCATTCTAAAATGTGTTGGCTATCACAGGGACAGATGTTGGCCAAAATTTTATCTCTACAAGAACACATAGTTAAATTTTATGAAGAATAGAATCAGCAATGTGAATTATTGAAAGGAGATTTCTATAGGAATGCAGCATTTGTGTGATATCATATTAAATCAAAGTGACTTGAATATTTTTTTGCAAGGTAAAACTAAGTCTATATATATAATATGTGACAAAAAAATTCCAGCATTTCAAAAAAAAGCAATCTTTTTTCAAAACACTTCTTCAAAAGGAAATTTTGAGTGAACATTTTCCACAATTAGCAAGGGTCATTGATGAGCAGGATGATATATGCAAATCATATGAAGAATACGCAGCTGTTATCAACCTATTAATTATAGAATACAGTGAAAGGTTCACTGATTTTGACAACCAAGACACCACACTTAAATTAGCATTTCAGCCCTACCTAGTTGATATAACCAAGGCATCTCAAGATCTCCAGATGGAATCGATTGAGCTCTTAGTAGATGATATTTTAAAGTCACTTGATGCTAAGAAAGATCCAATTGAAATATGGGAAAATGCAGTAGATTCACATGCCTTCAGCAACATGCCCAAGAAATGCCTTCTTGCTTTTCAACCATTTATTGCTGCAAATCTACATTCTCCTACTTAACCCAAATCAAAACACCCTGAAGGTCACAAATGACTGATACCCATCTAAAGGATCAACTAAAACTGCGGACCTCCATGGTGCAACCAAATATTCAAATCCTTTCCAACAAAAAGCAGACACATCAAAGTCATTAAAAGGTTAGCTAAATTGAAAATTAACAAATAGTTTTCCTATTTTGAAATTATGAAATACATAGTAGTTAGATTTTTACAAAATGTGCTTTTTAAAGTATATCTACTTGAAGTTTCTTGAATGTAGCCTTATTTGATTACAGCTAAATTAATTGGGCCTTCCAACATGAAAAGTTTCCCAATCCTTTTCTAGCATACAGAAAGTGTTAGGTAAATATAAGAGTAATGAATGAATGAATGCCCAATACTGTAATAAGTTTAACGAATGAATGTAACATCCTAATCCAGGATGATCTCTTTCATCGAGATGTGAGTCAAGATTTTGCACTTGGAAATTAGCACAATAATAAGCCAAGATGGAAGTAGTATTATCTACATATACTTCTTTACCCAAGATCAAAAACGCAGAATTATTACAGAATTACTACTATTTGTACCCATGGGTGGATTCATCTTGGACCTTCCAGAAATATTCCAGCATGCACTAACCAAGAATGCATTGACTTTTAATCAACATTGTTAAAATGTCCATATGATCTAACTCCAGTGAGAATGGCTTTTATCAAAACGTCCTAAAACAACAGATGCTGACACAGATGCAGAGAGAAAGGAACACTTACACACTGTTAGTAGAACTGCAAACTAGTGCAACCTCTATGGAAAATAGGATGGAGAAGTCCTCAAAGAACTAAAAGTAGACCTACCATTTGACCCAGCAATCCTGCTACTAGGTATTTACCCAAAGGAAAAAAAGCCATTTTATCAAAAAGACACTTACACTAGAATGTTTATTGCTGCACAATTCACAATTGCAAAGATGTGTAATCTAACCCAAGTGCCCATCAATTCATGAGTGGATTAATAAAATACATGTACACCATGAAGTACTACTCATCCATAAAAAAATAAATTAATATCTTTTGCAACAATCTGGATGGAACTGGAAACCATCCTCCTAAGGGAAGTATCACAAGACTGAGAAAACAAACACCGCATATATTTACTATTAAATAAGAACTAACTGATCATCACTCATGTGCACAGATGAAAGTCAAACTCAATGGAAATCATGCAGGAGGGAAGGACGAAGAGGGGATGGGTGAAATCATACCTAACAGGTCCAATGTACACTATTCGGGTTATGGCCACACTTATAACTGATTCAAGTAGTACGAAAGCAATCCATGTAACCAAAATATTTGTACCCACGTGATATTATGGGAAAAAATACTTCACTGTATTTGTTTGCTAGTACCAATGAATTACCACAGACTGGTTGGTTTAAACAACAGAAATTTATTTCCCCATAGGTCTGGAGGAGAGGCTAGGAGTCCAAGATCAATGTGTCAGCAATATTGAAATGCTGACTTCTTCTGAGGGCCTCTCCACTTGACTTGCAGTTAACCATCCTTTTCTGGTGTCTTCACATGATCCTTTTTCTCTATCTGTGTCCAAAATTCTTCTTGTAAGGACACTAGTCATGTTAGATTAGAGTCCACCCTAATGACCTCATTTGACCTTAATTACCTCTCTAAAGACCCTATCTCCAAATCCAGTGGCATCCTGGTATACTGAGAGTTAGGACTTCAACATATGAATTTGGGGAAGACACAATTCAGCCCATAATACTTATAGATTTTTATCATTTCTTTGTGGAAGAGAATAGTAATTCTTTTATCGTTCTAAGGTATGATGGCAAAGGAGTTCAGATAGTTACATTTTATCAATCAATAAACAAAAGCTTCTACACTTCATCATTAATATTCATGAGAGTGGGGCCTGGGTCTGTCTTGCTCACTGTTGGTTAATATATTGTCTAACACAGAATGAGTATATCGTAAACATTTGTGGATTAAATGAATAAATGAAGGAAATATCCATTTACTTAGAAACTGTGGTAATTAGTGCTAGGGAAAATCAAGGAAACACTGTGTCACTTTCAAAGAATATGCAACATTAAGAGAAGGATTATAACATTTGAAGTCAGATAATAAAGCCATATTACAAACTCAAATGTCTTCAGGGGTTAGGCAAGTAAATTAAATGTGTAAAACAAGTATGAGCAATAAAATAAGGAATGATAGGGGACTTCCATTAACTAGAAAATCAATATTAAACTTAAACATAATCAAATTATACTTTATTTTAAAAATAGCAATAACACTGTACTTCTAAACAAAATACTTCTGAGGATTTATTTAGGACTACAGGTTATCAGTTCTTGACTCTTGTTTAGGATATTCAGTTGAATTGTTTTACAAACTTACTAAAAACATAATTAAAATCAAAAAGCCAATACATAGCACAGATTCTGAAATATTAATATATATGGTAGGCACTCAGTGAGCTGAGAAAACAGTCTAGAACTGATAGTTCAATTTTAAACATCAAACCATTGCCAGACAGTAATGTGATCTAGGTGATCTCAAAATGTCTTCAGTGATTTAAAACATATGAGTAATTCCATGTAGAAATCTTCACCAATTAGACTGCCTTAGTAATAGTCAATATCTAAAATTTTCCCAATTATTTAACAATCTATGTATCTGTGAATCTATATGATAGACGAATTTTATTTGGTTTTTACCCAATTTTTAAAATATGTTTCCATTGTGCTGCAGCACCTTATTATTCTTTACAGAGAGCCTATGTAGTTAAAAAAAAAAAATCGTTCTGGATCCTTTCCCACGAATTAACGTTATGTCTTTGTTTTTTCATAGCCACCATCAATTCCCTCCCTGTTGTGCTATTCATATGTCTCCGCCAAAGGAATATATTTATCAGATGCTGAATGAATTCCTCTACCAAAACATATTCTTTGACAAAAAAGAAAGTAAGTGATGAGTACTTTATATTCTACATTAAGCCCAGTGCTTGATTTAACCTAGGGCTATATGTACACATAAATTTTCATGGACACAGTTCATACATTTCCATTTTTATAGCCCTCTCAACTTTTCAGATAGAAGTGAAGGGCTATTTAATCCCTTCTCTTTGAGAGATTTAAGAATAGAATATATGTGAACATAGCCTGGCTTGCTGGCTCTGTATGTGGCTTTTTTTGAATCAGATATTAATTTGGGAAGACATTTTAATATTTTCAATAAATATTACATGCTGGTGTTTAACATAAGAGGGATTTTTTTTTTTCTCTCAGAATGAATTTAGCATCCTGAAAGGTTTCAGATGGTAGAGCATTCATTTAGGTGCAAAATCGCAAGGTGCAGTCAGAAGCAATGGAAACCTCTCTAAAATGCTCAGTTAAGGACCCTGCTGAGCTAAAACGTCTCCACACATTTTCCTTCTCATATTTAGAAGAACTGTAAATCACTGGAAACAGCTACTTCATTTCTGTTCCCTGGCCAGTGCTTGAATCCCAGGAGACATTCCAGGGGATAGGCGTTTGATGGCTTCAGCACATCCTCCAGAGGACTCTCCACACAAACCACAGCTGAACTGGCCGCCTTTGGTAAGAAGTTTTGAGCCAGCAATAAGACTGCATTATCTCTTCTCCCTGGAGAGAAAGATCCCTTTTGATCAAGTTTGCAGTCACCTCAAGGTCAGAAGGGAGCACCTTGCATTATGACTTGCTGGCTCTTCCCCAGCCTGGAGTGGAGTCCATCTGCCTCCCTGACAGTACTTGTTTAAACTTGAGCAGCAGCATTAAGAGGGGAGGGTCAGGAAAAGGATGAAACAAAGAAATCCAGGTATGAATTGGTGACCAGATGTTTCAGCTGGAGGGAGCAATGCCCCAATCCATAGGTGGAAAGTCCTGTTTTTGTATTACTGAACCATACCAGTTTTCAGCACCACAGTTTTTTATGTCCTCTCAGGTTTGGGGTTCTTTAGCCTCTCCCTTGAGAAGCACATTTGCAGGACATCAGGGGAATGAAGAAGGTTTCCTGCCCCATCAGAGTAGTTTTCTTCCAGGAAAATTCGATCTTTCGATTAAAACAAACTTTAGACTTAAAATTTGCATTCAAATATCTTTAAATGGAAAAGAATACAGTATTTTATTCTATAGTTCTCTCTCTGATAGAGAATATGAAACCACATTCTATGAAGTACTTAGTTTACCTATGGAAATTTGTTACATGTACATTTCCAAAGGTTTAATAAATCACATCATAGATGATTAGCAAAATATTAGGTAATTAATTTTTAATTAGCAAAAATACCTCACAATATTAACAAATATGGCTTTTTTTCCTACTGGATCTCATCACTTTCTTTTGGGAGATTTTGTTCTTTGATGATTAGCGGAAGGTGTTTTTCCAGATTCCAAAATGGGGAATATTTGAAGATCTACTCATGGGAAATGTTGCTGATTGTGGTAGAAAGGACGGTGGACTGAGAGGCAAGAAAGCTGATTTGTCTAATACTGATTCTATCACTAATATTTTACGTATGTAGCACTGAACTCATTGCCTTGCACTAAATAAATGCCTATGATTCATTTTCTTCAACTGTATGCTGAAAAATTGCCTAAACTAGAATTTTGCTTCTAAAAGCATGGGCTGCAGACAGAAGAGCAGCTTCCACACCACTCAGGAGCTTTTCAGAAATGCAAAAATCAGAGCCCTGTCTGGAGAACCACTGATTTGGAATCTGCATCTCAACCAGGTTTCTCTGTGATTCACATGCACATTAGAGTTTGAGAAGCACTGTGTAGATTAACTTCAAGGACCTCTTCTTCTTCTTCAATAATCCATAATTTCATGGAATAAAAATCTCACAGGGTACCGATCCTTTGGCTGAGTGTTCCAATTTAGCTCAAGGAAAGATTCATGTTCTTGCTGTTTGCAGAACTGGAAAGCAGGACATTTGTTTTTTTCACATGAACATATGTGCACAGTGTTTTCATGTTAAGAAGGAAGATTAGAGTCTCCAGAGGAAGAAATGTGCATGGCAAGGACCACAGAGAGACGGAGATGACCTGTGTTCTCAGCCTATCTTCATGAACTAGTTTTGAAATCTTGTCCCTTATAAACTTTCTAGTTTTATCTCCTTCGGTTCTTAACAACTTATGTGATATTTATGTGTATTAATTTTAGTTTTAAATGTATTATACGTTTATTTCAATTCTGGGTATTTCCACAAGTTTTCTCCAGTTAAGTGAGCTATTGCTTATCAATTTAACCAAAGTATTATTCACTCTTCAAGTCTTCACTTAGATGAATTTGAAATAAATTAGGTAATTTGGACTTTGCTAAAAAATGTAAACTGTTACAGAGCATACAACAGGTGGAGTTTACCTCCTCTCAGAGATCAGAACTGGAAAGAGTTTCAATTAACACTCTCAGTTTAAACAAAAAACATAGCTAATGGTTTTTACAGTGGACACCATTCTGTCAGAATTTTAATAGACTGATGATATATTTCCTTGATAGTATAATTCCTTAATAGAATCATCTCAAATCACTTTTGTTCTGTCAAACATATGAAACATAAGCTGAGACTTATTATAAGGAAGCTGGAATGACTAAACAGATGGGCTAGACTGCTATTTCTAGTCTATCATATTCCCTGTGTTAATTGTTTATGCATGACTTTGAGCACACATATCAAAAAGAACGACCCAGTTAAGGGTTATCAGAATGGCTTTGCTCAACGTTTCTGGCTCTTCACAGACAGCTTTGCTACACAGAAAGCTCACAAAGAATTCCAGCAGCTCTGCTCTCCAAACTAATCCTCTTTACCTCCCATTACATAAACAAGACAAGTGGCTTGGTAGGATTTTCTCTCCATCGTATTGGACTTAATTCCAAAAGTGAGACTTTTAACTGTCTCAAAACTAGGGCTCTACACTGCTCGCTGGTTTCTCTTCTCACATGAGTTTCTCACAAGTAGTTCTCTCTGATGTTTATTCACATGATATTACACATAGGATATCCCTCGAGATCCAAAATACCTCCAAAACTCAAGTAAAGTAACCCAAGGTAGCTGAAATTGTCAACTCTTTTTCACTCAAGGAAAGTTTTTGTTATTTTTGCTTATTTCCAGAGCAATATTATACTATATGGTACACAGTCAATTAAAAAAATAAAAGACTCGCAGTTTTGCATACATCCTTTTCCTCAGTGGACTCAAAATTTACATTAATTTAAGAGACAGAAAAAATGAAAGAAGCAGAAATTTGGAGTACTTCATCTATGTCTTTTTCTTTCTTTTTTTTCTTTTTCTTTTTCCTTTTCGGTGGTTATGGTGGAGGGGGATCCTTATTAACTCCCAGGTGCATCTTACCAAAAATGGATATCATTTCAAACTACTCTAACATTCACACAGTTTTCAATATACAAAGAAATCTGAAGCCAATTGAGCTTTCCTTGGTTTCTCTTTTTCCTGGCGAACATTTTACATAGCTATTGTGAGATGGTGTCTTCAGAAATTCCTCTCTTCAAGATTCCTTTTACTGGACATAATATCCCTCCCAACTTGGAAATGTGAGCAGGCCTATATATTTCCCATTTCTTGACTGTTCTGGCAATTTTCCCTGAAAGGGAGGAAAAACCCTATAAAATTTCTTTTGGCCCCCCAAAGCAGAAACATCTGCTGGAGTCATGAGCAGCTTGTTGGCGCTGCTACACAGCCCCAGCCTGGAGTTGATTATCTCCCTTGCTTTACCAGTGTCCACGCAGTCAGTGCGGAACACACTGAAAGTTTCTGGGAAGACTCATTATGCATAGCGGGAACATGGAAGAAAAGAAAGAGGGAGAAGGTTCAAGCAACTTTGGCCCACGCATTTTATGAGTTTCATGAACTAAAATCATTAGACTACCAAACTGCTCAATTAGAAATCAAGATTTTAAAAAATCAGGACATTGTTTTCTGTAAATACAGCTGTTTGGCAAGTGCAAATAAAGAGTGACGGATTGTTGGTTGATTTTTACTTGCAGGAAAAAAAAAAAAAAAACGTTAGTTTTTTTAGGAGACACTCAGGGGAAAAAGTTGGTTGCTGACTTGTCTGTGAGATGCCAATCACATGTTACCTCACTGTGAAGTTGGCAGTTAGTAGCATTTTCTGGCTTGAGTGCACAGGCAGTTTTATTCTTTGAAATAGCTTAACAGGTGCAAGTCAGGTCCTGCTAGGAATGCTTATATATGACAATGTACTAAACTCTTTCCTAAATTATTAATTCACTCTACCCAATGTGCAATATAACGTGGCAAAGTTTTTGTTGTGCTGTCAATTCAATCAGTTACTTAACAGATGAAAATAACCCTAGTTTTGCATCCTCCAGTAACTCTGACGATTTTATTATTTTTCAACCATCAATTTTTCTAATGTAACAACTGACAGGGTCAAAATGCTCTCTGTCATTCTAATAGGATTTGCATGGGGAAAATGAACAGATTAGATTGAAAAATGCTTGATACAAAGATTTAGATTAGAATTTCAATGTGCATATGTACATAAGGAAAGGTTAACAGCTAGTGAACTGTGAGAGAGTGTCTATGGAGTAAAGTTCCATGCTGAAAGTGGAGGTGACTTTCTGAGACAGGAGTTCTCATACTTGACAGCATCTGAAAACCCCTGAGGGATTGTTGAAACACACATTGCCAGGCCCCACCCCAAAATCACTGATCCAGTAGGTTTGAAGTGGAGACCAAGGATTTGCATTTTTTACTAGGTCCCAGGTGCTGTTCAAAGAGCTGTCCTGGGAACCACAGTTTTTGAAAAGCTGCTCTAAGAGACAGCAGAAGGAACCAAGTCAGAATTCCAGAGTGTATAACTCTAAGAGGGAGTCTCCTGAAAACTAAGCAGTTTTTGATGGTAGCACAGGCTCATCTTCTACTAATCCTAAATCCATCTTCACCTGTAGTCTACCAAGCAAGGCCTACATTTTCATGCTAGGATAATCTAAGCTGACAGCTATTGATGGGATGTCCTCCTTCTTGACATCTGTGTCTATATTGCTGTATACATGATTTTCTTCAGATGTAGCGTTTTTGGTAACTAATTGCTCTGATGACTCAGTGACTTTTCATTCATTTCATATGAAAGTCGATATTCCACTCCAATGGGATCCCAGTAAACACTTAGAGACATAAACACCAGAGGCAAGTTTCTCCTGGCAAATTAGTTTGATTTTCCACCATAAATTGATATCAACTTCTCACTTGTATGCTCCCTAGAGAACAACGTCAGCCTCCTTCATATCCTTCAGCTGAGATTCATGCCCTGGAGTACCATCCTCTGCTCTGGTCTCGGCTAACACTCACTTGCCTCTGAAATTTTTTCTTACTAGTGCCCCAAGTTCCTACTTCTTTAATAATACACCAACAACTCTGCTCACCAGATGCACACACCAACACCTCATTTGCCTGGAGTCTTTGCGGATGTTGCTTTAATGAATTCCTCAGTTACTGAAGGCTATTCTTAAAAATTTTTTCTATAATAACTTTTGTACTAGTGTAGAAGTTTGGCTGAAAGCATTTCTTGATAATCAGGTTAATCCTAATAAACCTCTATCTTAGTAGTTTATCATATTCCTATTGTTTTATTAAAAAGACCATTGAGATTTTTAAAATAATATACTAAATGGCTCCAAGCCAAGACTGATTTCTGAGTACTTGGGTCTTTTAATCATTAACGTTTTATTTTGAACTACTTTGAGACATACAAGAAAGTTTCAGTCTTACATCCCTCTTATGTCTGGCAATGTACTCAACACTTTCTTAAATAAATTCACTCCACCCAGTGTACAGTATAACATGGCAAGATATGTATAAAGTGCTTCTCCTAATGCTAAGTCTTACATAACTGTGGTATAATGACCAGGAAGAGGAAATTAACATTGGCACCATATTATAACTAAATTTCAGATCTTATTGGAATTTCATTAATTTTTACGCCAATGTTCTTTTGTTTACCAGGACTCTACATAGGATCCCACACTACAATTAATGGTTACTTCTCCTTAGTATCTTCCCATCTCTAACAGCTTTTTAGAGTTTTTTTGTTTTTCATGACCTTGACACTTTTGAACACTTAGTGTGGATGTAAAGAAAACACAAACTCAAACACTAATAAAATAACCTGAGTTCTGTTGACAATCTGACTCAAAGAGAAAAAGTTGTCAAAAAATAAAAAAGCAGGGCTAGGGAATAAGATCTAATTTAGTTATCTTTTAGGCAAAACTGGGCTGTTCTTGGTGATATACCTAGAAATCTTGGGTCAAGTATAAGTCTTACCATAGGTGTCACTGGAAAAAGCTTTTTTAAAAAAATTATTATTATTTTTATTTCAGCATATTACAGTGGTACAAATGTTTAGGTTACATATATTACCTTTGCCCCACCCAAGTCAGAGCTTCAAGCTTGTCCATCCACCAGATAGTGCGCACTTCACCCATTAGGTGTGAATAGACCCATCCCCACTACCCTCCTTCCATCTGCCCGACACCTGATGAATGTTACTACTATATGTGCACATAAGTGTTGATCAGTTAATAGCAATTTGACAGTGAGTACAGGTAGTGCTTGTTTTCCATTCTTGTGATACTTCACTAAGTAGAATGAGCTTCAGCTCTATCCAGGATAATACAAGAGGTGCTAGATCACCATTGTTTTTTGTGGCTGAGTAGTACTCCATGATATACATATACCACATTTTATTAATCCACTCATGTATTGATGGGCACTTGGGTTGTTTCCACATCTTTGCAATTGTGAATTTTTCTGCTATAAGCATTGGAGTTCAGATGTCTTTTTTGTAGAATATCTTTTTTTCATTTGGATAGATGCCCAGTAATGGGATTGCTGGATCAAATGGTAGTTCTACTTGTAGCTCTTTAAGGTATCTCCATATTACTTTCCACGGAGGTTGTACTAGTATGCAGTCCCACCAGCACCGTATGAGTGTTCCTATCTCTCCACATCCACGCCAACATTTACTGTATTGAGACTTTTTGATAAAAGCCATTCTAACTGGAGTTAAGTGATATCTCATTGTGGTTTTGATTTGCATTTCCCTGATGATTAGAGATGTTGAGCATTTTTTCATGTGTTTTTTGGCCATTAGTCTGTCTTCTTTTGAAAAGTTTCTGTTCATGTCCTTTGCCCACTTTTTGATAGGCTTATTTGTTGTTTGCTTTTTTTTTTCTTGCTGATTTTCCTGAATTCTATGTATATTCTAGTTTCAGCCCTTATCAGCTATGTAGCATGCAAATATTTTCTCCCATTCTGTAGGTTGTCTGTTTGCTTTCGTGACAGTTTTCTTGGCTGTGCAGAAGCTTTTTAAATTGGTCAGTTCCCATTTATTTATTTTTGTTGTTGCTGTGATTGCCTTTGGGGTCTTCATAAATTCTTTGCCTAGACCAATGTATATAAGAGTTTTCCCAACATATTCTTCTAGAATTCTTATAGTTTCTTGCCTTAGGTTTAAGTCTGTTATCCACTGTGAGTTGATTTTTGTGAGAGGTGAGAGGTGCGGATCCTGTTTCAATCTTCTGCATGTGGCTATCCAATTTTCCCTGCACCATTTATTGAATAAGGATTCTTTTTCCCAATGTATATTTTTGTCTGCTTTGTCAAGGATTAGATGGCTATATGAAGATGGTTTTATATCTGGGTTCTCAGTTCTGTTCCATTGGTCTATGTCTCTGTTCTTGTGCCAGTACCATGCTGTTTTAGTTACTATAGCCTTGTAGTATAGCTTGAAGTCTGGTAAATTGATGTCTCTTAATTTGTTCTTTTTGCTTAAGATTGCTTTTACTATACTACAGGGTCTTCTCTGGTTCCATACAAAGCATAGAATTATTTTTTCTAGATCTGTGAAAAATGATGTTGGTATTTTAATAGAGATTGCAGAGAATTTGTAGATCACTTTGGGTAGTACAGACATTTTAACCATGTTAATTTTGCTGACCCATGAACATGGTATGGTTTTCCACCTGTTTACGTCCTCTGCTATTTCCTTCCTCAGTGTTTTGTAGTTCTCCCTGTAAAAGTCTTTGATCTGCTTAGTTAAATAAATTCCTAGGAAAAAACTTTTGTGATTTCTGCCATCAATCTTTTGTTTCTCATTTCTGATGTAGTTAATACAAACAAAATGAGTGCTAGACAAGTAGATAAAAATCAAAGAGACTTACAAGTTAAATTGGTGTTGCTTTATTTTACTGTTCAATAATAAAATTAACATTTTTTCATTTTTAAATTTGAGAACTTTTTGTATTTTGGAGCCAGTATTCCCATTCATATTAAAATGTCTGATAAAAATGCCAATGTTTAAAGGGCATGTTTCTGGGATTAAGTATAGGAGTAACTTAAGGTAATATGGAGTGTGTTCTCTATTATAGTCAACCTGTAACTCAATTTGGTTCCAAAAACATGTGTTTTTGTAAAAATAAAACAAATCCTCAAATATAATGATTATATGTAATGCAAAAATGAAAAAAGGTCAATGTAGAACTTTTATGCTATACGCTGACCCCTTTTGATACTATAGAAATGATTTAGGATGACGCTACACGATAAATTCAGAGATAATATATTTTTTATGTGAGTCAAGAGTAAATTTTACCCCACATTCTGATTTTTTTCAACCAACACAAAGATAGCTCTCAACTCGTACTCTTCAAGGTGTGAGAATTATCATCTCAGGCATGTTTTAAGTCTACTCCTCTCTTCCTTGCTATTGCAGTGGTCTAGAAATATACATAAACATCTGTGATATGAAAAGAAATAAGAGAAGGACCTTTATCATTCCCTGCAGCAGGAGAGCCCCTACAATGCTCATTGCCCACACCAAGGGGTCCATTGAAGACAAGCAGCTCGGCTCTGAAAGCATCAATTTTGGAAGCATCATCACCTTATGTCCAAACTCCCTAGATGCATTATATAACTCTTGCTCTCCAAAGTCCTGTCACCTCTCACCTGGGTGCTACGAGGTGCTGCAGTGCTAATTCTGACATAGGCTTTCTTAACTTCTGTGTTTTTTCCACATGAAGGAGTCTTCCCTACACTCAGGGTCAGCCACTGTCATCTTCATTTCTCCAATTATGCCCTTTCATTCTCTCCTCTTCACAAAACATGTCTTAACTTAAAAGGTATATTTGCTTTTTTATTTTGATATGATAGAAATGTTGTAAATACCCTAGCAACATTGTTTGCAATTTCAGAAAATGTAAAATATCCAACAGAATAACCATATCTGAATAGACTAAGTCCAATGAAGATGAATCATACAGTTAATTAAAAAGGGTTATAGAAGAATATGAAATGGTGCAAAAATGTACAATATATATTTTTTAGTGAAAATATCTTACATCTTAAACATCCACCAAGATCTGTCCTCTCAATAAACTATTAAACATGAAACTGTTGTCTTATTCCCAGGCTGTGGTTGGGGAATGATGTGCTACACTCAATCCATTTTTTTGTCTCATAACATAAATGTATCTTCAAAGCTTAAATTATGTTATTAAGAGTACTAAGTATATTAATTATATTAGTGCTTGATAGCTGCCATAGGTAAAAGCTTTTGAAAAAAAAGGGTGTGAGTTTTAAACTACCAAATTTATATAGAAGAAAAAAGAGTATCGTATGTTAAATTATCACATTTTCAGTTTGGGTGAAAAAATAAGGGAAGATAGAAAGAAAGCATGATATTATAGGGTGAGAAGTTAATAGGTATATTATTATTACAGAGATCATCAAATATATTTAAGACAAAAAAAGCTGACACTTCCAAATCACTAAAGATAAGCTGTCTCATATTGCATTTTTTTGTGTTAACATTTAATAATGTTTTAATTTTATAGATAAGGCAGTCACTGATTTATCTGCATCAGGTTTGGCAAGTATGTGAAACACCTGCCACAGTCACGCACACTTGCCACGGCAACCATGCCGGTTGATCAGAGCAGTCTGCAGCGCTGAATCCTAAGGAACTCATAAAATCTTTTCAACATGATGCTCCAAACACCCACCATTGATGGATTAGAGCCAATAATTGACCCTCCTAGATCTCTATGTTTTTCTTTAAGTAAGTTTCATCCCTTTAGTGTACATTTTATGCACTGGCACTATATTACTTAGGGTAGATTAGACTGCTATAATAAATAAACTCAGAAATATGTGTTGTTGGAATACAATAGATGTTTCTTTCTCTTTTATGCAACAGTCTAAAATTCTTAGTTTTGGTTGACAGGAGGCACTCATCCACATTAATATGCAATGACCCAAGCACCTTACACCTTGTGGTTTCTGTCTTATTGCTATTTCATGATTATCATATTTATCCAGCATGAAAAAGAGAAGAGAGACCTTAGAGGAAGCAAACATCCCTCTTAAAACATCCTTGTCCCAGAAAGGATTCACATGACTTCCTCTCATATTCTATTGATAATATTTTGTCATGTGGACTCACTACTTCAAGAGAGCCTAGAAAAGATATTTAAGCCTTGATTCCCAATATAATCCTGGGCAATTGTATCTACAAGAAGAAAACACAGATGTGGTGGAGGGACAGTAATCTCTATACCAGGCACCACTCTTCTCTGATAGCAGTTGCTGGAATTTTGAGCACTAATTTCAGAAAACAGCAATGCATCTCCATCTTATTGGAATGTGGTTGTGGTTTTAGGGTCTAGATAACAGAGAAGCAAGCACAGGGACGTATTTGAAGATATGCAAAAAATAACAATAAATATACCTTTTTATTCAAGGAAATATACCAATATTCACTGTGCTATGGAGTCAAAATTTCACACTTGAATGCATGGAAAGAATAATTACTTTTTTAAAATTATGATAAAATTAAACTGCCAAATTTGCATTAAAATGTTTAGACATTTATAAAAATAAGAAAAATTGTTGATTTCTGTAACTTATAATAGATTTTATATTTTTTTACGTTTTTACTGATTGTTGAATGACATTTTATCACTGCTTGCAATAGGAGTAAATTCAAAGGAAAGACAAATGCATTATATGGTAGCCCCACCTCCCTTAAATGAAGTTTCACTCTCTGAAATTTCAGTTACTCATGGTAAGCTGCATTGCAATAACATTAAATAAAATATTCCACAAATAGACAATTCATAAGTGTTTATTGCATACCATTCTGAGTAGCATGATGAAATCTCACACTGTCCTGCTCTATCCCACTGGGAACATTAATTAGCCCTTTGTCCAGCATATCCATGCTTACACACTACCCACCCATTAGTCACTTAGTAGCCACCTCAGTTATCAGATATAAAAAAATAGTACATATAGGGGTCAGCAGTTTTAGGTATCCACTGGGGGCCTGGAACATCCCCATGGATAAGGGGAGACTACTATATTTGGTGTTAATACATGTTAGAAATTCCAAACCATAAAATGTCTCTTATTTTCCAGTTTTGATTCTGTATGCCCTAATATTTGCATCTTAGGATCATAGAGTGACACAGATGTGGTGACATTTTCAAAGCCAAGAAAGTCATTATCTGAGAAACAATAATATGGAAGTCTAAAAATAATTATAAATACATGTGTCATCTGGCTTGTATGGGCAAAAGAGGGCTGCAAAGCAATACAGAATCAGTATACCATTTATTCAAGTTCCTTAAGATCTCCCCAGTGTTGGGCTACAAGTGTGTGCATAGCATTAGACACAATACAAATAGCACCTCAAAGTGCTCCCTCATTTCATTTTCCTCTCTCGGGCCTTCAATTCGCTTTGTAAAATACAAACACAAACACATACACAATCAAATACAGTCCAAGTTTTATGGCAGATAATAGTATACATTGAGAAATTCAGTTATTAATATGTCATTACTCATAGAATTAGAAAACCACCAGAACATTCCAAAATGGAGCTCTATCATTAATCTTCTGTTTGCCCATTATCATAAGAAGTTTTTCTCATCCAGTAGAAAAATCTAAATTTTTAATACTCTCAAAAATGAAATAGTAAACATTTTTTAGCCTGTTGGCCTCCAATATTTGATTACAACTATAACCAATGATAATATTTATAGAATTATAAAATAATCCTCACAAAAGAAATGTTGTGAGAACTATAAGTATATAAAAGCTTAGACCAGTATCTGGCTGGCATACAGAAGGCACTTGATAAATGTGAGCAGTTGTGAAATATGGGAAAATATTTATAAAAATGAGATTACTATACTAGCTTTTTTTTCCAGATGTTAAGAACATACAGGCAAACTCCAATATTTGTTTTCAGAAGAACAATATGAATGATAACTCACTTACAAGTGGTTCCCTATTTCTGTTTGCTATACCAGTGCCTTCTTGGGAAATGAAATACACACCCCTTACACTTAGCACACGAGAGCTCTGCCAGCACGGAACACATTAAGCTTCATCAAAATGCTTTTGGAGTCCATGAAATGCTCTGTTACAAGGAAGCCACACTAGAACCAATTATTAAGTGACTGGAGAGATAAATGTAGCTATTAATACTGCACACCTGCCGTTCTTCCCTCTGCACTTTGATCTAACAGATGATGATTTGTAATGGCACAACCTCAACACCCTCCCACCTGTAGTTTATTAGGAAATCAGCCAAGTCACAGTATTGCTTAGCTACCAGCAGCAGGGAGGTAGACATGCAAAGAGTCAATTTTTGTCATTTCACAGGTGACACCTTCATCCAGAAATCACCCTCAGCACCTGCGCTGCCCTCATCGACACAGGACTTGGCCAGTGATATGCAAATAAAGCATCCCAGTGGGCAGATGCCTCTTCCTATTAAAGACTCTGGGTTTATGGATTATTGTATAATTTTTGAAAGAGATGTAAGAATGAATTATTCTTGCACAGTGTGTGTTTGCCCAGTTTATGCTTAAGGAGAGTAAAGCACATTATGTATCTTTCCTTACTGTTTTTTACACACTATTTGAACTTCATGTAAAGGTGAAGCCTTTGGAGAGTTTTTTTTTTTTTTTTAAACACAACCATATAACTACTTATTCGGCTGTAAGAGAGAAGCTATTAGATTGTATCGGCATTAAACAATGTGATAAAAAATAAAATCATTGCAGGACAAAAATTTCAATTGTCAGGAAGGTTTTTGCCTTGACTTGTCAGTTTCATTTATTGGATTGTAATCCGTCTTTATTTGCATCAAAAAATAGCGATATAGAAGCAGAGAATTTTTATAGTTATGTCTTAAATATTTTGTTATCATAGAACGCATGTAAGAATTCAGAAACTGCATGAAGAAACATGAGGAGTAAAAAATAAATCGTTTCAAAGCAAAACTAGACTTTAAAGTCTAGTTTGCATGTTCTAGGGTGCCTGTTCATATTTTATGAAAATTTAACATATACTCAATGAGTGTTTCTGTGGCAACCAAAATAGATCTAAACTAAGTGATATGCTTTTTTAAAAGTATCTAAGATAACATATGATCAAATTCTCTTTTTTTATGGTATTTGCTTCCATTCATAGACAATAGTCTCATCATTATAGTTAAAAATCCCAAAATCATGAGAGAGGGTTTTTTTTTTTTATATTTTGAAAAACATTTCATCTAGAGTCATTGCTAGTGTCACTTGGAAATTATTAATATAATATTCCCACAATTTACTTTTCTAAAGCTTTTTTAATTTTCCCAAAAGAAACATGGAATTATTCCTCATACCTTTTTATAATAGTTTATCTGTTCATCTCCCTTTTAATTTTAAAATCACAAAAGTGGCAAATTCTTCATGACTTGACATTCACAGGCTTCCATGGATGTTTCGGTGAAAGAAAACCAAATACAAAAAAAAATTCAATCGAATCTAAGTACTTATCAAAAAAGTAATCCACCACGACCAAGTGGGCTTCATCCCCGAGATGCAGGGGTGGTTCAACATACGTAAATCTATAAATGTAATTCACCACATAAATAGAAGCAAAAACAAAAACCATATGATACTCTCATTAGATGCAGAAAAAGCATTTGACAAAATTCAACACCCTTTTATGATAAAAACGCTTAACAAAATAGGCATTGATGGAACCTACCTAAAAATGATACAAGCCATATATGACAAACCCACAGCCAACATCATACTGAATGGGGAAAAACTGAAAGCACTCCCACTTAGAACTGGAACCAGACAGGGCTGCCCATTGTCTCCATTACTTTTCAACATAGTATTGGAAGTCCTTGCGAGAGCTATCAGGCAAGAGAGCAGAATCAAGGGAGTCCAAATAGGGAAGGAAGAGATCAAACTCTCACTTTTTGCTGATGATATGATGTTATATCTGGAAAACCCCCAGGATTCAACCAAGAGACTCCTGGAATTGATTAACGAATACAGCAAAGTCTCAGGCTACAAAATTAATATACACAAATCAGAGGCATTTATATATGCCAATAACAGTCAATCGGAAAACCAAATTAAAGACTCAATACCCTTCAAAATACCAACAAAGAAAATAAAATATCTAGGTATATATCTAACTAAAGAGGTAAAGGACCTCTATAAGGAAAACTATGAAACACTGAGAAAAGAAATAGCAGAACTTGCAAATAGATGGAAAAATATACCATGCTCGTGGATCGGAAGAATCAACATTGTTAAAATGTCTATACTACCCAAAGTGATCTACAGATTCAATGCAATCCCTATTAAATTACCAACATCATTCTTTACAGACATAGAGAAAATAATTATACACTTTGTATGGAATCAAAGAAGACCCCGTATAGCAAAAGCAATTTTAAGCAACAAAAACAAAATGGGAGGTATTAATTTGCCAGACCTCAAACTATACTACAAGGCCGTGGTTCTTAAAACAGCCTGGTACTGGCACAAGTGCAGGGACACAGACCAGTGGAACACAACAGAAAATCCAAATATAGAACCATCCTCATATAGTCACCTAATTTTCGACAAAGCGGGAAAGAATATACTCTGGGGACAAGAATCCCTATTCAACAAATGGTGCTGGGAGAATTGGTTAGCCACTTGTAGAAGACTGAAACAGGACCCACAGCTTTCACCTCTCACAAAAATCAAATCACGGTGGATAACAGACTTAAACCTTAGGCGTGATACAATCAGAATTCTAGAAGAAAATGTAGGAAAGACTCTTACAGACATTGGCCTAGGCAAAGAATTTATGAAGAAGACCCCCAAGGCAATCACAGCAGCAACAAAAATAAATCAATGGGACATGATTAAATTAAAAAGCTTCTGCACAGCCAAAGAAACAGTCCAGAGAATAAACAGACCACCTACAGAATGGGAAAAAATTTTTGCATACTACACATCAGATAAAGGACTGATAACAAGAATCTATTTAGAACTCAGGAAAATCAGCAAGAAAAAATCAAGCAACCCTATCAAAAAGTGGGCAAAGGACATGAATAGAAATTTTTCAAAAGAAGATATAAAAATGGCTAACAAACATATGAAAAAGTGTTCAACATCTCTAATCATCAGGGAAATGCAAATCAAAACCACAATGAGATATCACTTAACCCCAGTGAGAATGGCCTTTATCAAAAAAAACCCAAAACAACACATGTTGGCGTGGGTGTGGAGAGACAGGAACACTAATACACTGCTGGTGGGATTGCAAACTAGTGCAACCTCTGTGGAAAGCATTATGGAGGTATCTTAAACAGATTCAAGTAGACCTGCCATTTGACCCAGCAATCCCATTACTGGGCATATACCCAAAGGAAAAAAGGTCATTCTGTAACAAAGGCACGTGTACCCAAATGTTTATAGCAGCACAATTCACAATAGCAAAGATGTGGAAACAACCCAAATGTCCATCAATACATGATTGGATTAGTAAGCTGTGGTATATGTATACCATGGAATACTACTCAGCTATAAGGAATGATGAAGATACAACATCTCTATGGTTCTCCTAGAGAGAGTTGGAACCCATTATATTAAGTGAAGTATCCCAAGAATGGAAAAACAAGCATCACATGTACTCACCAGAAAATTGGTTTCCTTGATCATCACCTAAATACAAATCTGGAAACAACACCAATTGGACATCAGACTGAGGTGGGGGGTGGGGGAGGGGATGGGGGTATGCCTACACAATGAGTGCATTGCGCACCGTTTGGGGAGTGGTAACACTTGAAGGTGCTGACTAGGGAAAGGGGGGGTGGGGAAAAATATGAAACTATTGTTTTTAACTTGCACTGTTCACTTAATAATTTATCATGAATATTTCCCATATTATTTCATATCATTGTACAAGAAATAATGTATACATTATGAGGACATACTGTATCTAACAAGATATACTGTTAGACTCTTTGATTCTGTAAAATTAAATAAAAAAAAAAAAAGAAAAAAAAAAAAAAAGAAATTATCTGGCCAACTAAAATATATATAGAAAAAATTAGCCGGGCATGGTGGCGCATGCCGGTAGTCCCAGCTACCCAGGAGGCTGAGGCAGTAGGATCGCTTAAGCCCAGGAGTTTGAGGTTGCTGTGAGCTAGGCTGATGCCACGGCACTCACTCTAGCCAGGGCAACAAAGCAACACTCTGTCTCAAAAAAAAAAAAAAGATAGTATAGCTCTCTGTTTCTTCCAATGTTAGTTTATGTCTTTTACTATAATCTTATATATTTTTGTATTTGTCTTATGCCTTATTAGATTCACTCCTAGATATTTTAATTTATCACTCCTTGCAATAGGAATTTTTAAATTTACATTTCTAACCAGTTATTAATTCATATAAAGAAAAACAATTGGGTTTAACTTATTATCTTTTGTGCAGTCATTTTACCTAATCCTTTTATAGAATTCTAAAAGATTTTAGGTAGAGTCTCAGTCACATCACTTGCAATATTTATACAGGTTACTTCAGTTTCTTTTCTTATTGCATTCCCTGAACTTCTAAAACAATGTTGAGTCATAGCAGTTGAGTAATAGCAGTAGTGCCAGGCATTTATAACATAATCCTTCAGTAGTCACCATATACCATGATGCTTTTGTTGGTTGGTAACATGGTAGGTTCTTTTTGCTATGCCTAGTTTACTTTTGGTTTTTATTAGGAATGTCTACTGAATTATATCAAATGTGCTTCCGCCTCAGTTGATAGAATCGTACAATTCATATCTTTTATTCTGCTGTGTCAATGTATAATGTCGAGAGATTTCATAATGCAAAATCATCCTTATACTTCTAGAATAAACCTTAACTTTGATTTGATTTGCTAACCTTTTGGAGAGGATATTTTCATGAGTGATATTGAAAAAAAAAAAAAAATTCACATAAGAAACAAACCTATCTAGTATATTAATATAAATTGAGATTGTGATAGCAATCTTTGATACATATCCTCATATCTCAGCAAAGGTTGAGAACAGAAATGATCCCTATTAGGGTTCTCCAGAGAAACAGAAATAAAAAGTACGATTTATTATAAGGAATTGGTCCACATGATTATGGAGGCCGAGAATTCCCATGATCTGCCACCAATAGTGTAAATTTCAGTGTGAGTTCAGAGGCCTTACAACCAGGAATACCAATGACATAAGTTTCAGTCTAAAGGCAGAAGATTGATGTCTCCGCACAAGCAGTCAGGCAGGGAGAGAGAATTCCATATTCCTCCACCTTCTTGTTTTACTCAAGCCCTAAACAGGTTGGATAATGCCCACTCAAATTAGGGAGGAATATCTGCTTTAGTCAGTCCAATTCAAATGCTAATCTCTTCTAGAAATACCTTCATAAACACCCCTAGAAATAATGTTTAACCAGATATCTGGGCATCCCGTGGCCCAGTAAAGTTGACATATAAAATTAACCATCAAACTACTATATTACAGTATCTTAAATAACACAAAGATTTATTTCTGCATGTTTATCACAGGTCAGCTGGGAGGCTCTATTCCCAGCAGCAATGTGCCTGGCAGGGGTTGGCCCATCAGCAGGGAAAGTTCTAACTGTCCCTCAGCAAGGGCACATGAATAATGGTCACCTTATTAAATCTACTCTACCTTTGCTACTACTTGATAATAAAAACTATTCTGTATTTATAAATAAATAGATGGAAAAGCAAAATTTTTTTCTGATTTAAAAAATCCACCAATCATTTTAAAACTCACTTATATTCATAATTATCTATAGAAAATATACTAAGAATACAGTGCTGACTTAGTTGTACCTAACAGAAACAAAGTATGTGAAAGGCAGAGAGAGCTGAATCAGAAACTTTTGAGAAGAGCAGAAAAGTTTATAAATATTATATAAATCAATGAGAATAAATGTGTGAAACGGTAGATTTAAATTAAAACAGAAAGACCAAGAATTAAATTACAAATTCAAATTAATATTACTTAAAACTCCATTAGACTCTTGATTTTATATCTAAACAATTCCTAAAAAGGAACCTAGAGAGCTGCACCTGGAAGTTCTAGATCCCTTGATGCCTCCCTTTGCTTTCGTTCTCTTTTACCATATCATTCATTTTTATTAAAGCCTTGGCATTAGTATACTCAGTGGAGTCTTGTGCGTTCATTCAGTTATCTAACCCTGTATAATTGATGCTTCCATCATTTTAGACAGTCTGCTACAACTCATAATTCAAAAAATAACATAATATATCCATTCATTTATAAAACTGACACCCAAAAAGGTAGTCCCTAGTAAACCATTTATAATCTAACAACAAATTTTTGGTTTAAACCTAAACTTTTCATTTTCTATTTGATGGAGAGGGTCAGAAGTACCTGCTTTTTTATGAATACTAATTTTACTACTGCTGATACTACCAGTAATAATAATGGCTAAAATTTATTGAGTGTTTAGCATGGACCCATCATTTAAATCATTATATCATTTAGTTGTTACAAAAATTATGTGAGATAATAGTATTATTTATAAAATTCCTAACACTATATATAAATTCTCTAAACATATGAATGTTCCAATATAAATACATTTTTCTGTGTACCTGCATATTCTAGATATAATGTCTCTCCACTACCTTATTTTGATGCTTTTGTATTTATCAGGCTAATAGGCTTTGTAAACTTTTCTTTACCAAACCATGTTGCTATGGGATATTTCTGGAACATTTTTTCTTCCAGACAGATTGAGAAGAATAATTAAATTTTTCCTTCAGAATATGCATAACAAAGTTTTGTTTTTCTAAGATATATTTTATCCAAATTATTAATATCTCTTTCTACATCTGTGACTTATGAAGTATTTATTTAAATATTAATACAAAGCTGTCAACTGATTTGTAATCTTAATTTTATTAACACAAGCATGGGTCCCAACCTCTAGAAAATAGAACTCCCTTAGTAACCATCCTTTCTTTGTCCAAAGGCTCTCTCTCCTTAACAGTGCCCTTAAACTGAAATCTTATTATCTTTATCTTAAAAGGCACATTTTTAATCCCATTTCTCAAAATATTTTGCTTTGAATCTTTGAAAAGAGTTTCACCCGGAGCTGAAAATCTTTTTCTCCCTTGAATATTCAAGTGCTCTGTTTTTTCAGAAGAAATCCTTACGGTTGTGAGAGTTTCTTCTGTATTCCTGGGAGACAGTTGTGTGTCCTGGAATTTACAACGAACTTCTCATTCAAAATAATTTTGGGAAAGATAAACTTGGTCATGCATTGTAAATATTACAAAGAAATATGCATAAAGCTAAGGAATGAATCCATTGACTCGTTAACAATAAGGCTTTAAGAGGAAGTAGGGCTCCTTGGAGAAACAGCTGATTCTAGGCTTGGGACTGGTGTAGAAAAACATGAATCTGGAGCATCTTGTAGTGCCATAAAAAGGAAATTCTCCAAACACACAGACACACACACTAATAAGGATGTAAAAGGGACATAGGAGCCAACTGAAAGTTCTCCCAATGGCTAAAGCTGGAACAATATGAGCAAAAATAAATAAATAAAATAAATATTCATGAGTTCATACTTACATAAATAAATAATGAATAAATATATAAAAGGGGAGAAGAGACAAATCTTCCATGCAGAAGAATTCCAAATAATTTATCTAAATACTCCATCCTCCAAAAGGTTGAGTGTTGTCTGTGCATAGCAACGTCTTTACAAGGAGTATAACGTAGAAAGAAGAAAGAAAATGCATAACTTCACAGCAGAGAAACCTGACAAACACACACTACCTTAGCCAAGAGATCAAGGTCAGCATCAATAGAGATAAGTCCCAGCCTGAAATATAGCAGG
This sequence comes from Eulemur rufifrons, assembly GCF_041146395.1. Lineage (NCBI taxonomy): Eukaryota > Metazoa > Chordata > Mammalia > Primates > Lemuridae > Eulemur > Eulemur rufifrons. The sequence goes on from NC_090989.1 coordinate 40,237,115, forward strand.
ATCTCATCTCTACTAAAAATAGAAGAATTATTTGGAAACAGTGGCACACACCTGTAGTTCCAGCTACTCCAGAGGCTGAGGCAGGAGGATCTCATGAGCCCAGGAATTTGAAGTTGCTGTGAGCTACAATGATAAACTGCACTCTAGCCCAAAAGAAAGAGTGAGATCCTGTCTCAAAAAAAAAAAAAAAAAAAAAACAGAGATAAGTCATGCTGATAGCAGGTATCATAACTAACATGATGAAATGGCACCTTGCTTTTATGGTCTTCCTTCCAAAGACCCGTAACCTCTGTCTAAACATGAGAAAAACAATAGACAAATCTCAATAGAGGGACTTTTACAACAGTATTGCTCAAAACTGTCCATGATGGTTAACAGCACATAAGAAGATCACAAAATATGCTAAATAAAACAATAAGAAAAAAGTTTTGCCTGATATCAGATTACTGAATATTTAAGAAAAATCACATTACCCAATGATTGTAAGCAACAGTATAAATTAATTTGAATATTTTTAAAGTAAAATATTGAAATATACTAAAAACTTCAACTGTTTATAACTTTTGACCCAGTGAGTTAATTTTAGAATACTGGTATTTTGCCTTTAGAAAATTTAGTAAAGGGAAAAAAGCTTCATGGTATATTCTCTAAAAAAAAAAAATTACTAGTGTAGAAACATTTAAAATAAATACATGATAATGAGAAAATAATTTTCATAGTATCAAAAAGGAAAGCTAAATTGAAAATTGTACTTGCAGTACAGTTATAAGGGTCAATAATTCCTATGCATCTAAAAATTAACGCAACGCAACACCAAAAATTTGACAATTATTTTCTGCTGGAATTGTCTACTGGAAATTTTAAAAATCTTCCTGCCTCTCTGAAACCTCTTAAATTTTTAACTATTTGTTACATTCATATAAGCACTTTTTAAAACTATCAGTATGATATGATAAAATATAATTATAAATATTGCATATAGCTTGTGGAGATTAAGTATCTTGCCCTAAAAAAATTAAAGAAAAAAGCAAACTGAAAAAAATCAAAGAAAATAGGTATTCTTTAATTAGAAGAATTTGTTGGCTTATTTTAGTCATACAAAACAAAAATCTAATGTCAGATTCTGGATAAACTACAATGATTTCAGAAACACTGCACAAAATGGTGAATCCATTTTCATTTTCCAAGTTATGCTCCAAAGAAAGGGAAAGAATGATGAAGCAGATACTGATGGCTGAAAAAGTGATAATCCAGATTTGCATTATTCCAATATCCTCATTAAAAATAAGACTCATAAAAGATTACTGTATAGAGTGAGGATGCACATGAAAAACTTTTGGGGACAAATGTGTAGTGGGAATCAACTAATAAGGAAGTGTGTTTTCTACAAACCATTTATAAAATTTCAAATACACAAGAAGAATTTGTATGTATACAAATGGGACAGTATGAGCAAGCTACCTTCACTTCCAAAACGGCAGATAGATAGATAGACAGACTGACAGACATAAATAGAGAGACCAATAGATAATGGATGGTTGTTGGAGATACAGAAAAATAGTATCAAAAGATAACATATCCATTGACATGGAAACCAGCAAGGGTTTCTTTTGAGAAAACAATTTATAACAATCACCTGAAGAACCACAGGATACCTCCATTAAATCATGTAAAAAGCTATAAATAAATAACATTTTTTTCTTTGAGTAAAATATAGTAAGGATGAGAGTTACAGAGTGAGAAATAGAAAATGAATTATGATTTTTTTTAGAAGTTAAATTAAAATAATATTTTCTTTTAACCCACCTACATATTTTGGCAAATTGCAGTGTAGATAACAATGCTAATGAAATAAGAAGCCCTATAAAAATTCTACTTAGTCAAGAAAATGCAATTAGAGCCAAATAGTAAAATTGATAATAACGTGATGCTGTACTAATAAGAATACATGAAGCTAGGCTTGTTACACCTGACTGTAATTACATCACTAACACCTGAGAAAATGAAAGTTGATTAATGAGAAACAGATGCTAATTTTGAAGCCTGAAAATTCAAATATGTTCTTGAAGATGTAGTATGTTAATTAAGTATAATATGAATCATATACCATAAATTACAAGAAAAGAATAAAAATTAAGTTTTAAAGAATTGTTATAAAATGTAACATGATAGGAAAATGGATCAAAATTAATGTGAGTTGAAATGTGGGTGGTTTTAAATTATAGCTCATTCAGTGCTGTTTAATAATGATAATCAAAACTGATAGTTTCATAGCTACAAGAAATGTTAATGCACTGGTATGCCAATTTTATTAATTACATATTTGTTCATAAAACTAATCTGAATTTTAGCCTATAAGCAGAGGTTGAGATAAAATATGAAATGACCATTTTTTTAGAAAGTATAGATTCTGCATGTGACTAAAGTTCCTATAAGCCACATCAACATTGATGGAAACAATGAGAATGGCCTTTATCAAAAAAACCCAAAACAACACATGTTGGCGTGGGTGTGGAGAGACAGGAACACTAATACACTGCTGGTGGGACTGCAAACTAGTGTAACCCCTGTGGAAAGCATTATGGAGGTATCTTAAACAGATTCAAGTAGACCTGCCATTTGACCCAGCAATCCCATTACTGGGCATATACCCAAAGGAAAAAAGGTCATTCTGTAACAAAGACACATGTACCCAAATGTTTATAGCAGCACAATTCACAATAGCAAAGATGTGGAAACAACCCAAATGCCCATCAATACATGATTGGATTAGTAAGCTGTGGTATATGTATACCATGGAATATTACTCAGCTATAAGGAATAATGAAGATATGACATCTCTATGGTTCTCCTAGAGAGAGTTGGAACCCATTATATTAAGTGAAGTATCCCAAGAATGGAAAAACAAGCATCGCATGTACTCACCAGAAAATTGGTTTCCCTGAACATCACCTAAATACACATCTGGGAAGGACACCAATCGGATATCAGACTGAGGTGGGGGGTGGGGGAGGGGATGGGGGTATGCCTACACAATGAGTGCATTGTGCACCGTTTGGGGAATGGTAACACTTGAAGGTGCTGACTCGGGAAGGGGGGGTGGGGAAGGGAGGGATATATACCTACATGATTGATGGGTGCAACGCGCATTACCTGGGGAACAGACACGCCTGGAGCTCTGACTTGTGGGGAAAGGCGATACATGGGCAACGTATGTAACCTGCAATTCTGTATCCCCCATAACAGTAAGATGAAAGAAAAAAAAAAAGAAAAAAAAAACATTGATGGAAACAAAATTTTGCAATAATTAAACATTAGTATAATGGTAAATTTCATTTGGATTGAAGAAGATATAATAAGTTCTGATTTTCTTTATTTTAATTACTCAGCAAAGCTGTTTATTTCTTAATTTCAGCAAAGTCCCTTTGCTTCTCTAAGATCTTAAGGTAAATGTCAATGACCTACTTTTCAACCTCAGAATAACGCCTGCAATCAAGATGTTCCTCTCTGTCTTTCATATCATTACATTATGCAAATGAGCTTTCAGCATGCTAACCAGGATACTTTACCCCTTTTATTACCATCCTTTTATAAAGAACTTGAAACACCTGTGCTTCACTAGACCAATGGTACTAGAGAGAAAGAAACCATCAAATCCTAATAATCCAGAAAAACATCTCAAATATGTCAACAGGGAAATTTGACTCACTAGAGATAGGAAATGTTACCTTATAATTAAGTCAAATTAAAGGTAAAAAATAATATTGAAAAATGTGTTCATTTCTTAAATGCTCTTAAATGGTTACCATCTATGAAAGAACCAAAGAGTGTCCTTCAGACAAAGGTCCCTGGTTTCCTGGAGGCAATAAAATGCATGACATACAAGCAGTGATGAATTTCTGAGACTCCTGGAGAACACCAAGTCCTTGTAGTCTTTTCACATTTTGTCCTTTTTAAAACATTAGCTCTACATTTATGTCAATTTCCTTGAAAGTTTAGTGAGGTTATTTTAAAACCCTTAAATATTTAATATGACTAAAATCATAAAATATATTTCCTTAGGAGACAATTATAGTGACACAAGGGAAGCCATATCTATTAAGAATCTTTCATTCCAATGATGTCATTAGAAAAAAAAATAGCACGGTATTTATTCAGAACAAGTATCACTTTCAAGAAAATAAAATTAATTGCTTTCTCAATAAAAATAATTACTTTATTAGATTCCTTAACAATTTGATGTTTCATATAACTTTGCCTACAGTAGCAATACATATCAAGAATTTTTAACAGAAAAAATGTAACACATTGACCCCATCCATTTCTACCAAAGGCAGTAAATCTGAAAGGAAGTATAGATGCTCTTTTTTTCTGGAATAATAAAAATAATGCCAAACTTATTTGAACTGGTTTCTAAAATTAGCAGGAATCATTTCTAAATGAATTCTCATTTTCATAACAAAAAGAGAGCTTTTAAAATTGAATGTATCACAAAAAAAATTAGGGTAAAAGAAAATTTTCTGGCCGGGCGCGGTGGCTCACGCCTGTAATCCTAGCACTCTGGGAGGCCGAGGCGGGTGGATTGCTCAAGGTCAGGAGTTCGAGACCAGCCTGAGCGAGACCCCGTCTCTACTAAAAATAGAAAGACATTATATGGACAACTAAAAATCTATATAGAAAAAATTAGCCGGGCATAGTGGCGCATGCCTGTAGTCCCAGCTACTTGGGAGGCTGAGGCAGTAGGATCGCTTAAGCCCAGGAGTCTGAGGTTGCTGTGAGCTAAGCTGACGCCACGGCACTCACTCTAGCCTGGGCAACAAAGTGAGACTCTGTCTCAACAAAAAAAAAAAAAAAAAAAAAAAAAAAGAAAATTTTCTGCAATTCCAGCCACATAATTCATGTGCTTCATATAAATAACTTATAAGAATGGTAAAGTGCTATAAACTACTATCAGAACTATTTTTGGAGATGAGCATACATCAGGGGATTTTGCAGTTTATGTTAGGAAAGTGCAAAATCTATTTGGTCTTTATATCAGAGCACAACTAATTTTAGCTGTCTGTATTTATCTTCTTTGAAATAATTTTCTGTTTTGACAGAAACACAAACACCTACAGACAATTGCAGTATATGCATTCTTTCAGAAAAATTCCTCATACCTATTTCTATACAAAATCTTTCCCATGTTTTACATGTGTGTCCTTAAACAAGATTTCTTTCAAAAGATTGACTCACCACATAATTATAAGTAGTAATTTACAATATAAATAGTAATAAGATAATGGGATATTTACTCTCAAAAGAATTAAATCAGAAGACGAATCTGTACCTCTGAAATAAGTCACAGGAATTAAAACAAAGAACTCAAATATCATTTTCTTTACAATGGAATTGACAAATCACTTTTGTTAGAAATATTTTAATTTTTCTGAATTACAAATGTATGTTCTGGGCTAATTCACATATAATGCCAACAAAACATACTTGTACAGCATAGCATGTCAGGAACAGGATTCTCTGTAAGCACTTCCAAAGATATGTAATGCATCTGCATATTTACCATATTAAGGATAATTCATATTTGATATCTAGCATATAAATTATCACTCCTTAAAATTAATATAACTATTAACATAAAACAACAACAAAATTTTTAAAATCCATGTAGTAAAAAGCAATGTTGTATATATATCTGAATCTCATTATCTTTTAATCCATCAGGGAGATCTGAGAGGGACAACACTCTAGCCACCACACTTGGGTACATGCATTTTAAATGTTGTTTTATTACTACTTAGCTGTCAGCTACAATATTCATAATGTATGACCTATACTTTTATGTATATATAGAGAGAGTCCTTGAAGAGTGTAGCTAAATGCATGTACATTAACAGATTTTGCAAATGTAAATAAGTACAATACTGTAGTAAAGACTCATTAAAAAAAATAGGTTTGTGTGGGTGGGTGTTTCATGCAATAATGATGCCTATAAATGACTGCCTATAAATGATGACTATAAATAAAATTATAGTCTAGTCTTGTTTCCAAATGTCTATATTACATTTTAAATCAAATTTTGGATTAGACTAAGATATTATAGAATCCTAGATATGGACATTCCATGATATTGATAAAGTTTAGATTACAGTTTATGAAATATACAAGAAAATATTCAAAACTAAAACAAAAAAATGTGTGTGGTTTGAATGGTGATTTGAAAAAATAACTTTTTGAAGAAGCTGAAGCTTGAATATAGCTTCAGCAAATAAAGAATTAATCTAGGCCGGGCGCGGTGGCTCACGCCTGTAATCCTAGCACTCTGGGAGGCCGAGGCGGGTGGATCGCTCAAGGTCAGGAGTTCGAGACCAGCCTGAGCAAGAGCGAGACCCCGTCTCTACTAAAAATAGAAAGAAATTATACAGACAACTAAAAATATATATAGAAAAATTAGCCGGGCATAGTGGCGCATGCCTGTAGTCCCAGCTACTAGGGAGGCTGAGGCAGTAGGATCGCTTAAGCCGAGGAGTCTGAGGTTGCTGTAAGCTAAGCTGATGCCACGGCACTCACTCTAGCCTGGGCAACAAAGTGAGACTCTGTCTCAAAAAAAAAAAAAACAAAAAAAAACAAAAAAGAATTAATCTATTTGGTACCATGAAGCCCAGGTAAAGAAAAAGTATAGGCAATCACATCTTTTGTGAACATCTATGGAAACTGGAGGCAAGACTCTGTTTGAATTCCCTTTTTTGTTAATACAACTCTATCTGTTTCAAAAGTTGTTATGCTTTATCTAATCTTATATTTCACAAGGCTTCTGCCAATACATTTTATAAATTTTTCTTTTTTCTGGTTAATATTTATAGTGTACTACATATAATAAATCAATAAGGTAATAACAGGTAGATGAAAATATAATGGCTGCGAAGTTTCAGAACTGATAAAAAAAAATCCATGAGTCTTTAGATTCAGGGAGCCCAAAGAATCTCAATCAGAGTAAATAAAAAGAAATCTACATATGAATACATGAGAATGAAATAGCTCATTATCAAAAACAAAAGAAAGATTCTAAAAGTAGCCAGAAAGAAAATTATTTGCAAAGAGGCAACAATAAGCCTGATTATACATGTTCTTTTCTACAATTGTCTTCCATACATTCATATGAAAGTATGATAGTATAAAGTATGTAGTGTTAATAGAAAATTAATAACTTCATTTTTAAATTTAATTTTATATTTTTTTAGAGACAGGGTCTTGCTCTGTTGCCACAGGCTAGAGTACAGTGGTGTGATCATAGTTCACTGCAGCCTTGAACTCCTGGGTTCAAGCAATCTTCCAGCCTTTGCCTCCCAAAGTGCTGGGATTATAGGTGTGAACCATCACACCTGGCAGTAACTTTAAATTATTTATATATAAGCTGATGTTAACTATATAATATATAGGATAACCATCATGCATGCCTTAAAATTAGAACTCCAGAAAGGAAGTAACCTAAGACAATATGTATTCTTTTTTATTTCAAGTATCAAATATTCTATTTTCTTCTTCATACAATATGAAGTTTTCTAAAGATCCCACAACATGACATATCATGCAGAAGAAAACCTAAACATTCAACATAAACCACCCCCTCCCATACCCACCCACACACAAAAACTGAAAAAAAAAAAAAAAAAAGAAAAAGGAAGAAAAAGGAAGAAAAGAAAGAAAGAAAAAAAAAAAACCAACATTCCCCAGCAAGAAAATAGTTTGCACTATTTTTCTGTAATGCCAGCCAAGATATTCACAAGCAAGAGAAATAGAAAGCATTTGCTAAAATATTTGCAAAAAATACTTATGTACAAAAAATTCACAAAAGACTACTTTTCCCTTGAAGAAGAGCACGTGGCAGTTGACACTGGAACATATCAAACCACTGGCAGGGATTATAAACCACGTACTGATCCAGAGGAAGAAAGTTACATGTGGTGGAGATTTTCAGTTTGAACATTAACATTTCCAAAGTTTGGAAACATTATCTTTTAAAATTATGCAAATTATGTAAACAAGAGGTATGCTTTAAATTGATCTACATGTAAAACTCCATGTCATGCAAGGATACCAAGCACCGGGATTTTGGTCTCACAGAGCCCACGATGTGCAGCACTCAGTTGAAGGAGCAGCAGTGGCAGGCAGGTGTGCTCACTTAACATTCATTCACCTTGAATCAACCTGCCCTTTTCCACTCACGATTATAAAACTAGTTTTTACAGAAAAACTGTATAGGGAAAGACTACTGTCTTACAAAGCTAACCAAAATGTTTTTCTTCTAGCCAATAGTACCTTTGCAGAAAAGGGAAGAGATAACATCAAGTGGTAGAATATGATACACTCCTTTTATATCACACAAATTTATTAAGTTATCATCCATGACCAATTATATTGGCAAATCAAGGAAAAACCATCATGCATTCTCTACGTCTTAGGGTAAGGAGAGGTATAAATTTGAATAGAATTTTGCTCTTCTGTGACATATAATAAGTAAGACTTCTCCCATTTAAATCACAAATATATGTGGTTGTTCAGATACATACATGCACATTAAATATCACCAGATTTTTTGGATCTGCTGCAAGTCTTTTGAAACACAGAAGGGAAATTCATGGTTCAAACACGAGTTTAATGACAAATTATTTACCCATGTAACGAAATAAATGGATATCCTAAGCCGTTACATGATTATTAAATACTTCATACAATAAATCATGATTGTCTAAGACAGCTTCTGGCCTTTATGAATAAAATCACAACTGGTAACTTACATGTACTCATAAATGCAATGGCTCCTAGTTACAAAGTAACAGAATGAAGCAGCCTTAAACACTGTGCAGTTACCATATGAATACAAGAACTAGCTCTTGGCAATAGCACCGAATTTACACTTTCTCCTCAAGCAGAAGTGTATTAAAAGCCACTCGGCAATGAGATGTAGTCCCTGGAAATATATTCTTAAGTATAAATAAAGTTACAGACTCCTTTGTTACAAAGATATAATTAAGGTAATTAATAGGGCATTAACAAATGCTTTGTCAATCTCTCAAAGGACAAAGCACAGGAAAAGGAAAATAACTGGCCTAACACCCGGCTCAAATTGTACAATCTTCTACCTAAATAAAACTCTGTGAAATCAAAGTAAGGATGTTTTATGTTCTGCCTGGCACTTTTGTACTCTATTGTTTAGTTTCTGAATCAACTATATTAAATCAAAGCCAACCTACGACATATACGGAAAGCTACCTATATCTATATATAAATGTTTGCATATGTATATAGATACCTGTTATAAAAGATGAAGAAAGATAAATTAAAAAGCCAACCTCTTCCCTTTCTCCACCACATTGATAGGCTCTTTCCATGTGGCTTTCCTTCAGACTTTAAAGTGCTACACTTAGTTATTGAGAGAATAAGAATCCAGTAACACTTAGTTGGCTTCATGAGGCTTATATTGGAAAATGTGGCTTCACAGAGAAAAATACTTTCATTTAAATACATAGAGAACATTGCTGGATGTCTCCATCTTCAGAGATGGAGAAGAAAGCAAATGTGTTGGGTGATGTTTATAAGTAATAGATATATTTGACACAGATGGGAATGGAGAAGTGGACTTCAAAGAATTTTCATTGAGAATTCATATAAATTCAAAGAATTCATAATAAATGCAGACAAGGATGGAGATGGAAGAATATCCTTTGAAGAATTCTGTGTCATGGGAATACCAGAAACGTGGCTTCATAGGGAAAACAGAAATGGAGAGTCCCTGTCCATCCTAAACTTACCTTCTAGGCAGTGTTGTAGGTAGCCTAGATATCCACAAAAAGATGGTGGTAGACAATATGTATTCTTAATAAATCTGGCCAAAGTGTTGATAAGGAATTAGAGAGGGACAAGAAAGGTGCAAAGAGAAAAATAATTATCACCCAATTGGAAGGGTATGAGTTGATGAATCTCGAAACCTCTGTAATGGCAGTAAGTATGATGACTAGATAAATGAAATAAATGGAATGAACAAGATTTGAAAATTAATTGTATGTCAAGTATGAGAGAAGAGAAAATTATAAAAAATGACACAGGGGGTTCTAAATTGAAAAATTAGATGAAAAGAAAACCTCTAACATACCAAAGGAAGAAAATATTTTTGGAGGAAGAAAAATTATGAATTTGTTTTAGACATGTGTGAAGTAAAGATCTCATTAACATCCAGTAGACAGATATATGGAACAAAAATGCAGAACAGAAATTGGAGCTAGAGACACAAATTTTAGTAGGAGCTGAAGCCTTAGGAATGAATGTGCTTACTTGGGAAAATATAGCATAAATTAACTAATAAAAGAGTATGCCAATGACATGGTCATGAAAAATGGCAAATTTTACAGTCAGGCCAAGGAAGATAATATATAAAAAAAATAAGTCAAAGAAAAAAGCTATGTATTAAAACAAAAGAAGTAAATAATACCAAGTGTGGCAAGTGGTCCAGTTGGAAGAAATTGACCATAAATCTACACTCTCAAAATATTTGAAGGAAATAAATAAAGCAAAGATGACTCCAAGATTGAGCCCTTAAGTCACTGGGAACTTAATAAAGAAGATTTTGTAAGAAGCACTAAGTTTGAATGAGAAGTGTGTACTTGCTTCGGTACCTGATAAGTTCATTGTAATGGAATCTATCCAAGAAGATATGTTCATTGGGAAACTTGTAAAGGAGCTGGAACTTGGGTAAATGGACTTAAATTGTATTAGTTATAAATATATGACAATTGATGTTTGCTAAAATTTATTCATTGCTTATTATTTCATGTATTTCAAACATTTCAAAAACAATACCAGCTATGAATTGAACACTTGAAATAGTCCAGAAAATGTGTTTATCTCTTTATTTGTCATTTAATTATTACAACAAACTTTCAATCCAGGAATCATTATTACTAACCATATTTTAAAGATGAAAGCACTATGAGTCACAAAGAAGTTATGTGATTTGCCCAAGGTCAAATAGCTATAGTGAGAATGGGTTACAACATGGGTGCTCTGAATCTATAGCCTGAACTCTTTCTCACCAAGCAATACTTAATTGTAGGTGCTCAGGGTAAATAGGTGTCAACATTCATAGAAGGAAAATTATTTGATTTTGCTAATATTGTAGAACTGAATTACTCTTTTAAAGATTATCTGAACACACCCATGAAACAAAATCTGTAAGAAAATTATTGAATAATATGATCATAAAATTGATTTTCTTCCAGGAAGAGGAAACACTTCAGTTACTCAAACATGTACTCATTAAAGAAAGCATATCTTAAGCAGTAAGTGTGTAAATATTATCAATATTTATGTATATTTCATTTTTATAATTTTTTTGTAGTTTCTTGTAACTTCCAAGGTTTTATATGTTTTAAAAGATTAAAACAATGGTTTTAATTTTGTACTGAACAGAATGCTTATTTTCCAGTTACTTCTTTAGAATTACTTTTACAGAATGATAGATCACCTGGAAACTTTGAATACAATAATTTTCTCTTCATAAACAATGGTTATTATTATAAGAGAATATAGTTGAAGATAAGGCTGCATAGTAACAGTGGATATTTAAAACTAGAACAATGAGTTTTCTTGAGATGAACTTTCCAATACACTCTTAATAATTCTGAAAGTAACTATGAGCCATGCACTATAATTATGTGTTATAGAAAGTGAATAAAAGAAGATGTTCTTTAGAAACCAATGCAAAGTAATATGAGAACTCCCTCTTTGCTTTAATTTGGAACAATGCTACCACACCTTTATTCCAAAAGAGACTTTATCATAAAACATTGAGGATCACATATAAATTAATATAAATGCACAAATATGTTACACACACACTAAAATGTGTCAATTGTTCATGTTTTCTTAACAGACAAAGTTAAATCATCCACATTTTCCTTATTTTTTCCACTGTAAACTCAAGAAATCTTAAATACTTATATACTATGAGCTACATATTACAATTTTTTAAAGTAAAACCAGTTGTGCCTAGTAATAAATTCCAACTAGGCTTTCATAAGCAAATAATATACTTTATTTCTTAAGATATTTTTAATAAGTCACAACTGAATATGTACATTGTAAATACACTTTTAAAATAAAGGTCTTTAATTCTTACATTAGTTTTGATCTTTCTATCCAGAGGACTTGGCAAAAACTATGGATCAAAGATATTCAATTAGAAAATTACATTAAGTTTTTGAGCATTGAAAAATTTAACACTTGAGGGTACTTGGTAGAAGTGTGGATATTGCTTACTGAAACCGCTTTATTACTATCTAGAATAATTATATACTGTTTATTCTTGAGTAAACCAAAATACCCTGAGGTTAAACACATACCTCTACCAGACAGTAGGCATCTTACCTTTACTGAATTTAATGCTGACTAAATTGATCTTGTCTCCAAGAAACTTCCAACCCTGATTCTAGGAGGCAGGGCAGATATTTTTTTTTTAATTTCCACTGTTAGGCAACCAGAAATTCCTTCTACTCTAGTGTCCCAGTGGAGTTTCTAGAATAAAAATAATAGACTCATCAATATTATTTTCAAAATAATTTAAGCTAATACCAGTTTCTCTTGTCAAAGGAAAAGGTATCTAACTCAGTAATAGTGTAGAAATGTTTAGATAACTGTATATTTTTTTGGATTAAAAAAAGGGTGTTGTACACTATTTGATTACTGATCAATCTTTATTAATAATAACAACAAAGTCTGCTTGTTCAGGGCGAAAGATACTCTAACCAGAAAGATGAGTCATGTCATGAACTCTAAATCTTCTTTGCCCACTTTATCCAAATGTCATTACATCCTGCCAAATTCACTTCCTAAATATCAGTATCAACAAAATATGTCCCTTCCTCTCAACTAACCTCCAATCTGCAAAACACATTAATCTAATTCAGGCCCTCATCATTTCTTACTTATTTTTACTAATATATTTATGTGAACTTACGGTGTTTATTATTAAATACAAGGTCTAAAGGAAAAAGGAAAAATCTTCATTCTATTCCCTAGAAGATGTTCCATTTTCATAACCTTACAGACATTTCTAATATATGTACAAATATATATGTGTACATTTAATATTTACAAAAATAAGTTCATACTTATTGTTTTCTGACTTGCTTTAATATTGTGTGTATGTATGTGTGTGTGTGGTGTATCATAAATAGTGGGCCATAATTTTATTAGTATCTTTGGATAGATTCTTTTATTTAGTGCCTCCATGTTACGTAATGTTTATCCAACCATCCAATAACTAATTTAAATGTCAAAGATAAAAACCAAGTTCTATCAGTAAATATCAAAATGTTTAAATCTTTATATAAAAATTGTAAGTGGAAAATTTCTGTAGGCCCATCTTTTTCACTTTATTGTATGGATTCCATAGGAATCACCTAATAAAAGACACCATCCCATTTGGTGTTAACATCCCAACACTTTGCAAGGCCGAGGCAAGAGATCTCTTGAGGCCAGGAGTTCAAGACGAGCCTGGGAAATAGCAAGACATTGTCTCTGCAAAAAATAAAAAATTAGCTGGGCATGGTGGTTTGTGCCTGTAGTTCCAGCTACTGAGGAGGCTGAGGCAAGTGAACTGCTTGAGCCCAGGAGTTTTGGGTTGCAGTACATTATGGTGACACCACTGTACTCTAGCTCAGGCAACAAAGCAAGACCCTGTCTGAAAAACAAACAAAAAAGCCACAGGAGATAGAGGAGGACCCTTAGAAAGCTTAACTTGGAATTAAAGGAAATACATACTTTGGACTTGAACTATAAAGTTTCCAAATCTCTTTAGTTAGGCAAAATAAACCATCTTGGATTTGGCAGTGGTATTTTCTATATTCATTTCACCAGTTCAATTTAGTTTGGATCCCATGACATGGAGCTGAGAAGGAAAATATGTTTCAGTATGCACCTGTCTCTATTTACGGAGAATTCTCATTAGTAAAAGACAGCTTAAGTATAGCAATTTAGCTAATTTGACAGTTTCCACCACTAAAGTGCCTTTGTCATTTTACAAGTGATCCTTAAAATTCAAAATGTAAGGTTCAGCAGCAGCTAAGAGCTACTAGAAGAATGTTACTCTGAACACCACTATAGCACACATTTCTCTTATCTTAAGGGATCCAATGTTACATTTCAGGATTTTCTCAAATTTTATATGTGTGCTTATTTTTTACATGAGCATATTTTCTAAGCAACGTTTACGCATGTTTGATCAGATTGCATGGACTAACTGGAAGAATTGAAACTATTATGAGCACAGAATGGTTATTCTAGAATCTAGATTAGTAAATAAGTAACATAACAGTATCTTAAAAATTTAAGAAATAATTTTTGATCTTGTTATAAAACAGCATTCAACTTATCAGGTCATTTCTTACAGAGGAAAACTTTCTTATAAATCAAGATCTTTAATGAACAAGAATGTGTTCATTCGTCAATTAACTCCTATGATTATATACTAGATTTTATTTGTAATAATTGCACCATCACCAAAATTTTGATTTCAAGCACCCAATACTTTGACCTTGTCATCCAATTCTTTGACTCATCCTCTTAACATGACAATCATATTAATCTCACTCTGAAAATTTTTTAACTCAACTGGATCATCAGTCCACATATTCATTCTCCATCTCTCACCTTGTATTCTCACTTACCTCTTTAATTAATTTAAATTTCATGGCCTATCATTATAACCATTTCTGTGCATATTCCCACAACCCCTTTGCTCAGTGTTCTCTCAATTTATATTCACTTGACCAAAGCCCCACGCTGGGCTAAAGATCCCTCTTTCAATAGATAAACTGTTTATAACCTATCTCTGGCCATCTGCTCACTGATGTACTAGGTCCTCTCTTCCATCACCTCTCACCTAATCTAAGAATTTGTCCCTGAAATGTTCACTCTCTCCTGAATCATGATTTTCTATATTCAGTAGACTATTTCTGCAGCTATATATACATGTTTTACAGTAAGTTTGAGAGCTTTCCAGTAGAAAGATACAGAGGATGAGGTGGAGGAACGGAAGAGCACAGCAGCAAAGGGTGTTTTCACCAGAGATATCTTAGTAGCATATCACAGAATATAAGCTGGGTAAGAAGGGAAACATAAAGGAGGAAGTCGTACAATGAAGAGATGATGAAATCAGTGGATTCTGCACTCTCAATGGAGGTCAAAGAATTGTTGAACGCTGTAAACACGTAGGTGAGCTGGCAGTAAGTGGACAGAATAGAATGGCTAAAATTGAGATATGAGCTGCAATATAATTATTATTCATGAAAATATCTCATGTTTGTCCATAAGGGTGATAAAAATGTGGAGTGAAAAAAAGTAACTGAGGGATCATGGTACTTGTGGAATAAGACGCTTATAGAAGACGCTAAAAATCAAGGCAAGAGAGTAAAAGAGAGAAAGAAAGTGATCTAGACATGAAGCCCTTACATAAATGTGGTGTGAAGGTAGGAATTGACATGGAAATCAATAGAAAACTTAATAAAAAGGGTTTAGTCTGGAGGTTTGTTTAGTCTGATAGCATGCATCTTTAAAGAAATTGGGACTCTGTAGGAGAAAGAGAACTTGTTTGAAAAACAGTAAATGGAAATAAAAAGGATACTACCCATCCCCAGGAACTGAGGTCAGATGTAAGAGGTAGAGAGAGAAGGAAAAAAAAAAAAACTACACTTTAGAGAGCTGCAGGGGAATTGTCCTCAGTGAACTGTTAAATTTCAAGAACATGAAATGGAAAGGATATTCATAGTAGGTTGATGAAGACAAGGTAGTAAGGTCATCTGCAAATCTCAAGGTGCTGTTGGGTAAAAAGCACCATGAAATTTTGAATCATCTCTTCAAATTGGCTATTCCAAGGGGATATTAAAATTATCCCTGATTTATATTCACTAGCCCTAGAATACTCTATAGTATATTTAGTGCATTCATAAACCATTTTATAATTTTACCTAATTAAATATATTTATGCTTGAGTTCTAGCCAAGAGAGTGAGTCAGAACTTATTCATTTAAGTGATAACACACTTAGAGGGAAAATATAGGTGGATCTCATATTCAATTAAATTTATCCTTTATAGGTTAAACATGAGGCAATTAATTTTGTAGCAAGATCTTAATAGCACAACCAACATAAAATGATCAAAAATATAGTAAAGTTTTTGAAGGGATGATCTTGTTTTCAATTATTTGTTTCTAGTCACTAATGATAAAATTGAATCAAAATCAAATTTTTCATTGTTGTATTAAAAAATCTACTTCTTAGTATTTGATCTACTATTAACATAGATTTTAAAAGTCTATTTTATGATTGGTACTGAACAAAGGGAATAAAGAGTATATAAAGAAATGCATAATTGCCAATAAACTTTCTTTTAACAATTGAGAAATCACTTGTGAAATTAGCTAACGTCAGAAAGTGCATGATGAATAAAAAACTGAAAAATAAAGAAAATTAGATTCCCTTACAAAGTTATGTCATTGCACACTGGTAACTCTATGTCCATTTTCTCACAATAATGTACATCTGTCATGCTGACTCTAAATATAAGTATCAATCAAGTCCCATTTATTTATTTTTTTTGTTGCTGTAGTAATTTCCATTGGGGTCTTAGTCATAAATTATTTGCCTAGATTGATATCTAAAAGAGTTTTCCCGGCCGGGCGCGGTGGCTCACGCCTGTAATCCTAGCACTCTGGGAGGCCGAGGTGGGCGGATCGTTTGAGCTCAGGAGTTCGAGACCAGCCTGAGCAAGAGCGAGACCCCATCTCTACTAAAAATAGAAAGAAATTATATGAACAGCTAAAAATATATATAGAAAAAATTAGCCGGGCATGGTGGCACATGCCTGTAGTCCCAGCTACTCGGGAGGCTGAGACAGGAGGATCGCTTGAGCTCAGGAGTTTGAGGTTGCTGTGAGCTAGGCTGACGCCACGGCACTCACTCTAGCCTGGGCAACAGAGTGAGACTCTGTCTCAAAAAAAAAAAAAATAAATAAAAAAAAAAATAAAAGAGTTTTCCCTGCATTTTCTTCTAGAATTCTTATGTTTTCATGCCTTACATTTAAGTCTTTTATCCATCTTGAATTAATTTTTGTATATGGGGAGAGATAGGGGTCCTGTATCATTTTTCTGCATGTGGCTCTCCAATTTTCCCAACGCTATTTATTGAATAGGGCTTCTTTTCCCCAGTGTATATTGCTGTCTGCTTTGTCAAAGATCAGTTGCCTATAGGTAGATGATTTTATATTTGGGTTCTCTGTTCTGTTTCATTGGTCTATGTCTCTGTTTTTGTACCAACACCACGCTGTTTGGGTTCCTATAGCCTTGTAGTGTAGTTTGCAGTCTGGTAATGTGATGCCCCAGCTTTGTTATTTTTGCTTAGGATTGCTTTGGCTATTCGGCCTCTTCTCTGGTTCTGAACAAAGTGTAGAATTGTTTTTTTCTAGATCTGTAAAATATGCCATTGATATTTTGATGGTGATTGCATTGAATCTGTAAATCACTCTGGGTAGTATGGACATTTTAATAGTGTTGTTTCTATGAGTCCTAGAGAATGATATGTTTTTCCATTTGTTTGTGTCATCTGTAATTTCTTTCCTCAGTGTTTCGTAGTTCTCCTCATAGAGAACTTTCACTTTCTTGGTTAAGTATATTCCTAGGTATTTATTTTTGTAGGTATTGTAAATGGTATTGAGTCTTTTATTTGACTCTCAGCTTGACTGTTATTAGTATATGGAAATGCTACTGATTTGTGTACATTGATTTTATAACCTGAGGCTTTGCTGAGTTTATTTATCAGGTCTGGGAGTCCCTTGGAAGAGTCTTTGAAGTTTTCTAGATACAAGATCATATCAAGTTAAAAAGCTTCTCCACAGCTAAGGAAATAATCAACAAAGCAAGTAGACAACATACAGAATGAGAGAAAATATTTGCAATCTATACATCAGATTAAGCAGTAATATCCAGAATCTACAAAGAACTCAAACAAATCTGTAAGAAAAAAATCAAACAACACCATTAAAAAGTGGGCAAAGGACATGAACAGAAAGTTTTCAAAAGAAGATAAAAAAATGGCCAACAAACATATGATAAAATATTCAACATCACTAATCATCAAGGAAATTCAAATTAAAATCATAGTAAGATATCACCTTACTTCTGTCAAAATGGCCATTATTAAAAAGCCCAAAAACAATAGATGCTGGCATGGATGCAGAGAGAAAGGAACGCTTATACTGGTGGGACTGCAATTAGCACAACCCCTGTGGAAAACAGTATTGAGATTTCTCAAATAGCTAAAAGGTGGCCTTCCATTTAATCTAGCAATCTCCTTTTCCTTTTCCCAAAGGAAAATAAGTCATTTTATCAAAAAGACACCTGCACTCGAATGTTTACTGAAACAATTCACAATTGCAAAGATCCGGAATCAACCCAAGTGCCCATGGATTCATGAGTGGATTAACAAAATGTGGTATATGTATACCATGGAGCACTACTCAGCCATAAAAAAGGATGAATTAATGTCTTTACACCAATTTGGATGGAATTGGAGACCATTCTCCTAAGTCAAGTATCTCAAGAATGGGAAAAAAAAAACACCATATGTACTCTATAAGAAATTAGAACTAACCTATTCACACAAGTACAGAGAGGGAAGTAAAAGTCATTGGAAATCAACCAGGGGGGTGGCAGGGGAATCCACCTAAGGAGTACAATGAACACTATTCAGGTGATGGACACATTTATAGCCCTGACTCAAGCCATGTAACAAAAACATTTGTACCCTCTTAATATTTTGAAATTTAAAATATAATATAAATAAATGCATAAATATAAGCTTCAGCTGGTCAAGGTGGCCTCCAATAATTGTACAGTTGGAGAAAGATTATAAATAATGTTACTATATATATAAAGTTTATTTAACTTAGTTTTAAAAATAAAAGAAAGAACAAAATCTATTAATTTTATGTTTGTTTTTAGTTAGAACATTTCTTGTAGTCAGTACTCATTTTAATGATTGGTTTAGGGAGTGGGCATATGAAAAATATAAGAGTAATTAATAATTGCATAGTAATAGTAGAGAAAAGTGTTCTCATATACTCTGTAAGGAGAACCTTACTTTCACCTCTACTTCATTCATGAAGATAAGGGAGTTTTAAAAGTTAAATTATTTGTCCAAAACCTCAATAGCCATTAAAAAGCAGTTCTGAGGCTATACCTTTACATAAGAACAGAATTTTTTAGAGTTAAATTCAGAGTCACTTCTGCTATCATTACTACCACCAAGAAAATGAGCATGTCCATCACCCTCAGAAGTTTTCTTGTGTCCCATTGTAATCCATTACTCCCTATTCCATCACCCCATCTATAAGCATTGGTTTGCTTCCTGTCAGAATGAATTAGTTTACATTGCTAGAATTTTGTTTAAATGGAATCATACAATACAAACTTTTTTCATCTATCTACTTTCACTGAGCATCATTATTGTGAAATGCGTGCATATTGTTACGTGCATCCATAGGTCCTTCCTTTCATTGCTGGTAGTATTCTCTTGTACGGATATACCACAATTTGTTTATCCATTCACTGATTGGCGAACCTTTGAGTTATTTCCAATATTGGTAAATAAAAATAAAATCTGGAAAAAAAAATAAAAGAAGAACAGAATTTTTATGTAATTCATGCTGAGGTGTTTTAAAAGGCAGTTACTTGAAAACAAAGGTCTAAATGATAAGGGCAAAAAAATCAGAGATTACATAAAAGAAAAGGAAAATTTACACAAAAGAGTGTGTCAACAATAATAGAAGCCTAAAGAAATTCATGCCTGAGAAAATAGATTGGTTCAGTTTAAAAGGTACTAAGAGAACTGGGGTTTAAAAAGATTTAGTGGGATAAAGAAATTGTTTAGTGGAATGATCTGGGAAAGAAACATAAGGAATAGCACAAGGAAACCAAAGACTAACTTTATTTTGTCAGCTTTTACTTCTGATTGTTTAAAGTTAATAATACTCTTATGCTGACTTGTCTTGTATCTGGGCTGCCTTTTATTTGATGTGTCCAGAAGGAACCTCTGACTTCTGGTGCTCAGCACTGGAAGAGCAACTCAAGAACTAATAACTGGAGTTTTCCATTCTTGACTTGTCATTTCATGCTTTTAATGGATTGAACTGGAATACAGCTAAATAATTTCCAGGTGACAAGTTCTTTCCCTAGAAGAGAAATAATTTACTCGGAGGACAAGGCATAGCAACTTATGAAACTTAGCAGTAAAACCAATTGTATTTTTTAAAATTATCTTTCAAAGTGAATTTTAGAGCTGGGAGGTTACTTTTCAGATTTTTAAAAAGTGATGCTAGGTAGGAAAAATAAATAATTTATATTGCTGATTATTAAAAAAATAAATATATAGCTATCTGCCCTTATTTAGTACAATTTGAACTAAAAATAATAAAAGCATGCATAGAAAGCTTACTTATTATAAAAAATATTTTGTTCCTATCTCAATATTAAGGAAAATTTTTACTTTAAGAGACTTACATTTATTCTGAAAAGTATCAGACTTTGGGTTAAGTCATTGTAAATAAATTCTTTAGAAGGCTTGGATTATGAAAGAAGGCATGTGCCAATTACTAGTGAATAAGAATTAGGCAAAAGTGGAGAGGGTCCTTTGGAAATGTAAAATATTACTTAGGTAAATGTTATTATTACTGTTCAAGAAAACAGAAAGACCACAGTTCACTTTTATCTATTCTTCATTTGTAATATTTGATAGTGTACTATTTTTTCCTGGTTCATTTTCTTGATAGAGCAATGACACTGCCCAAAGGTCTATTTTGCATAACAATTTTTGTTTTACAACATAAGATTTATAACAGAGAAAGAAAAGTTTTACAGTACTCAATGCCTTGCCTTTCAGGTAAATTCTTTAATAAAGATTTATTAGAGTGGTTTACATTTTTGCTACAAACCTGTGTATGAAAAATTTGTAAAGTATTATATTCTATATGTAAAAGATGCAAATATCATAATCATTAGTTTTACTTTCTAAACAAATTACCTGCTAATGAGTTAGCCAAATACATTATATAATGCAAACAAGCAGTTGATTGATATTTTTAAACCAATTAAGTTACTAGATATTCAAAATTAGAAAAGGACATTTTTTTTTCTTTTACAACCTACCCAGGATCCACTTTACTTTGTACTGTACTCTCCAGTAATATCTATTAGACTTTTGTCCATTATTTAGAAAAGAGGCAGAAAACTGTTAAACGTATCTTTATGACATAATGCATTTATCTGCTTCATGTTTTTCCTAACAGAGATAGCAAAGACATTCATGTATACATATGTTCAGAAATAATTTCAGAAGATGACACATAACTGTTCAGCACAGAAAGACATTTAATGAATAGTCTCTTTTTGTTGTTGTCTAAAAGCCAGTTTACTTTTTCCCTGAAAAACTTGCAGATCCAAAATAACTACAGAAGTCTCCTTTGAACTGGTTAGATGTCTGAACTGAAGAAAATTTCTCCTGGGAAAAGAAAAAAATAGCTCCAAGATGATTTCTAAAATTGCTTTGCTTGACTATATGATCAGTATTCCAAATTCTATTGAACATCTAATGATATTATTGATATAGAGATAATTCTAAAGTTTACCAATTTACATACCTATTATGGTAGCTCAGACCAAGCATTCATTAAAATATCTAGGAAGCCCAAATTTTGAATATTATTAATTCTATTCAGTGTACTTGTTCTGTCATTTACACAGTAAACTACAAAGTCTCTGATAATATTTGATATATTGTCAACTATTATGTACTCTGGATATTACTTCAATATGTTCACTTAAAATATCCATTTAATTGGGAATGATCTAGTATAGACAACACTTAGTAACTATGCAAAATAAAAATGAGCTTTTTGCTTCACTGTTATATAGAGAGCCATTAATTCACATTATGTGTTAGTACAATCATATTGACAAAATGTATATTCTTTCTTATATTTTGCTCCACTGTGACTCTTGAGCTATTATCTTCATTGTTCATTTAAATGGAAGTAACAATTGGTTTCCCATTTTATTGTGATGCATCTTTTTTTTTTAATTTGCCCTTTTTATTGTTTTGACCTGAGGTTAATAAATACAAGAAATAACCTAAATGGGAAGATTAATTTAATTTTAATGTCTTCTAGGTATTAGATCTTTCTACTCTATTGGGTATGAAGTGAATTTTAAAGAAAAACGAATACTGTTTCATCATTCAGCTTAAACCCTCAAGGTTGTAAAGTTAATAAACAAAAGGGAAAAGAGATGGAATAAAACTGTACAAATGACTATATTACATTTGATATCACTTTGTTCTTTGGATATTTTGCTCATTGTCAGAGAAAACAAATTCTTCCAAAGCACGAAAATTGAGTTGTAATATTTTGTGAATATTGTTTTAATGGGGTGTCTTTTAATAAAGTACCCAAGACTTTCAAACTATTAAAGTTACTTTAAAAAGCAATGGAGTTTATCCTGGGGCCAACAGGTAAAAAACTATAAAGACAGGCTAAAAAAGATTAAGTGCTCTCTTGGGAAGAACATAATTAAGAAAGATTTCACTGAAATACACAGAACTGAACATGATAGAAATAACGTCAAGCAGACTATTTTCCACTTAAAGAAGATAACAAGATGAGAGTTCAAGAATGGGACTGAGGGAAAAAGGAAATTCAAGGCAGATGTCAGGAAATAGTTTTTCATAAAAGGGATCACAAATACTTGGGAAAGAAGTTTAAATAGAAAATCTAAAGATGAAGTGAAACCATTGGCTGAAATGATAGGAGAAACTCTAATATACATTTTAAATGTGGAGTATAAAATGTAAAATATACAGTTATTTTTATAGTTTGACATATTTATTTTTAAATTCAATTAAACAAGACCAAAATAAACGAAAAGGCCATGCAAATCAGACTAACTATAAATTATGAAAAATGACAAAAGGGAGAGAGGCAGTACTAGCTTTACTAAATAAACTCTGTGGCCTGCTACATGTGCATTACTCATTCAACAAAGTGATGCTGGAATTGACACTGTCTTTATATTCTGAGTGATTATGCCAGTGCCTCTCATTAAGCACCAATGTTGCAGCTCTGAGTTCTCTTAAATATAGTGACTTTACTTAAAGTCATAGAATCATATACATTTTGAGAACTGCCAGTATCCTAAAGATGATTTGATTCAGTCCTTTAAATTTATAGAAATTTAGGAAATACTTATTAAATTGCAAAGTCAGGCCCCAAGACTGAAGACTCCTAATAATTTCACATCCTGTAGGAACTCAGAACAAATAGGTCCATGACTCTTTTCTTCCCACCTCTCCCCAAACTATCTTGGCCTTCTATTTTCACATTTCTGGACCTAGTATTAGTTATTGCTCAAAAGTTTTCATTGTCTTTATTGGGAAATAGATTTTAGAGAACATAATCTGAGCTTTGTCTGTAGATAGAATTAGAACCATTATTTAATTAAAAAATGAAAAATGATGAGATCATGCTGATATTTTCGTTTCATATTAATAACCTAAAGTCTTAGTAACTTTGATTTTATAGTTATATCTCTTAGTATGTTGAAAATCATAGCTTTTAACGTTGAAATACCTGCAATCACTTATTTTATTCTCAACATACACAAAATATTTTCAAAATAATACCAATACTGCAGTTAGCAATAAGTCTTATGGATGCATTTTAAAGTTTTTGCTTATTAATTTTTAGAATATACTCCATTATGTATGCAAGCTCAAATCTGTGTTCTACCTAAAAAGCACTTGAGTCGTCCACAATGTGGGGAGATAGTGAGAAGGCGCCATCTGTGAACTGAAAGCGGTCCCTCACCAGACACTGAATCTTCGGAAGCCTTGATCTGGGACTTCCCAGGCTCCAAAACTGTGAGAAATAAATTTCTGTTGTTTACAAACTAAAAAATAAAGGCCCTTGAAGTGGTTATTTTCTCTATGCATTATGTCAACAACTTGAAAAACAGATGCATTTGTTTAGTTTGCTCTCCAATTTTAGGGAATTTTTTTCAATGGATTTTCCATTTCAATTCCATTTTATTTATTTATTTTTTTGAATGTTTAAACTATTATTCCAACATCAATATTGAATAACAATTAATATTCCGACAAATATCATTTCCATCCTGCCCCTTCCCCCATGTTCTCTCTCCACATAAATATAATGATTTATTAATGATTTTCTGTATATTTAAATGTTGCTATTTACAAATTTGAGGAAATGTATATAGTGTTGCAGTAACTCTAGTCATCCAGTTGTCAAAACCAGAAACCTGAGAATAATTCTTGTCTGTATCTTTGTTTCTTTTCTTAGATTTCTTGAATTTTTTCTCTCTACACCTTATGCAATATTTTTTCCTGTTCACATCTAACAGCCAACAAACTATTCTCTTGCTACTAATCATTTTCCCTCCAGAATATCATGCACTTTACCCAGAAAATTATTTTTTATAACAATAAAATCGTACAATATTATATCCTTCATTGATTGCACATTGCCTACAGAGCCAAGATTTAAATTTATTTTTTTATTTTTTTATTTTTTTTTTTTTTTTTTTTTTTTTTTTTTTGAGACAGAGTCTCACTCTGTTGCCCAGGCTAGAGTGAGTGCCGTGGCATCAGCCTAGCTCACAGCAACCTCAAACTCCTGAACTCAAGCGATCCTCCTGTCTCAGCCTCCCGAGTAGCTGGGACTACAGGCATGCACCACCATGCCCAGCTAATTTTTTCTATATATATATATATTTAGCTGTCCATATAATTTCTTTCTATTTTTAGTAGAGATGGGGTCTCGCTCTTGCTCAGGCTGGTCTCGAACTCCTGAGCTCAAACGATCCGCCCACCTCGGCCTCCCAGAGTGCTAGGATTACAGGCGTGAGCCACCGCGCCCGCAAGATTTAAATTTAGACCTTCAGATTAAAAACTAAATCTCTTTTCTATTACAAATATTTGCCTCCTTAAGTCTAAGATGTCTTAATGCCAGGACATTTCTGATTTTTCTTCCTTTTCTATTGATTTATTTTATGTTCTAAGAAGGTAAGACATCTTTCATATTACATAAAATTATGTAAGTGTATAATATAAAAAAAGAAAACATTGTCATGGAATAGCAAAAGTAGGCTTTAATGAACCTTAAAGAAGTAATATGTTTTGATTTTAGCTACATAATTCATATTTGATGATAAAATTAGTAAGCATAGTTCTAAATGATGAAGTGTCATTTTTCAGTTTACAGAGTTGCCTAAATTCATAGTATGTCATATTTGGAATAGACATTTATAAATTCAAATGTTTTGAGTCCCAGCTGTAAGACCTTAAGAAAAAACTTCATAAAAAACTGAGATCTCACATAGACATAGAGATATATAATAAAATTAGGATGAATGGAATTCACTAAGAAAACACTTCTTCTTACATCTTACATACTTTTTTGATATATTTGATATCTTGTCATTGAAGTTTTTAACAAGGAGTTCCTACTGGATAGAACTATCATTGATTTCACCTGACTGGTGATTTATAAAACACAAATATTTGTATGTCTTTAACTGAAAGCCTTAGCCTAAGACCTTAACCTTAATAAGGTATAATTTAATTTGATTAACTGATGTGTGTGTATTTATTTTACTATTCATGGAACTTTTCAAATTATACATTTAGCCTTATATTAAAGACATATTGGTGTTTTATTCTAACTGTTCTAATAGGCAGAACCCTTGGACAACAATTTAATTATATTCTAATTTCCCTGTTTAAGTGCAAGCCATCTTTGTCCAATGTATTTCTGGCTTATAAAAAGTAATATAAAGTGTCTACATTGAAATCATATTACACATTTGGTGAATGTGCAATAAATATGTTAATTGTATACTCAAAATTCATTCATTGAAAAAGAATTTTACTGATCTTTAAATTCAAGTCAGTATGCCAGGCTATGAGGGATCAAAATGAATAAAACTGAATTACAGTTTTGAAGGAGTTTAAAATATAGAAAGGGAGACAGCATAATAGTAACCATTGTGAAAATCAGTATATAATAAATGCTTTGACATTCCCACCTCTCCTCCCCCCAAAAAGAGATGAGAAAATAAAATATCTTAGGCATTTTGCAAAGGTTTTAGGTGGCACTGTGGTCATTACAGGGGAGGGTTTGAGAGAAGTAAGGGATAGGATGGCCAGGGAAGAAAATGAGGGATGGCTGAGGAGCTGGAACGAGATAACAATATAAGAAGATTGCAGGCTTAGTCCACTGATTGGTTGTGGATGTCAGAGATTGGATAATGTAGTTGTTGTTAAGATAGAAGATGTTCTTGAGTAAAATGTTAACTCAGAAAGTAGACTAATTATGGATCAACCAGTCTTTATATTCCAAATGAAACATCCATACATTGTTCTGGATCTCATTAAAATTAAAATTAGATCTGAAGACTCATTGCTCCTGGTGAGCCTCTTCCAGAAAAGTCTATATCCATAACTGTGAAGGATTTACCCTACTTTCAAGTTAACAAGTTAGCCTGCCACAATTTTATAGATGTTGGCAGAAAACACAGAACTCCTAGGCCAGAGATAAAGGACATTATGATGCATAGCAGTAGCAGTAGCAAGAGTGTTAGGAATTGCTTAACCTAGTTTTTCAAGTCCCAATTCCTACAGAAAGACCAAGTTATTCTTGAGTGTTTGGATCCAAGGCTTAGATTACATCTGTATTTTCTAAAAATTTGCATTTTAACTGAGAATATAAAATTATAAGCATAATATAGAGAAAAAATAAGTATTTAGAATACAGATTTAAAGTATAGTATGTATATAAAAAGAAAAATTTGAGAAAAAAACTCCTAAAAATATATATCATATTGTGGCTTATTCATGAGAAACTGATTTTCATATGTACCATAAAAGCTGTTTGAACATTTCAACATTTTATTAAATCATTCATATTTCTACCGTATATATACCGAGAGGCAATCACAGTGGTTAAAAGTATACACTCTGAATCCAAAGCACTCTAGTTGAAATCCAGCCGTTTGTCTTAGTATAAATTATTACAATCTTTGTAGGCCTCTATGTCCTTCTCTGTGAAATTAGCATAATAATTGCATCTACTTCATGGATTGTTATCAAGACTAAAAAGTTAACATAGGTACAATTCTTTAAAAAGTGTTTGGGACATAGTGACCACTTAGTATATTTTAGCTTTTTAAAGATTATTTCCAGGCAATGAATGACCGTGCAATGTGCTTAACCCTCATCAAAGCATATACATGTAATTGTTTATTTACTTGACTCTGTTTCTTGCTAGATTGTAAATACCATAAGATTAGGTGCCCTGTTGAATTTATGGTGTCTGCAATACCTGCACAATGTCAGATCTTCTATAGCCACGTCATCCTTCCTTCCTGGGGAGAAAGGGAAAGAAGAGAAGAAGGAAGGGAGGAAACCAAGAGAGCAACAAAAAAGGAATGAAACTGGTCCCTTCTCTTGAGAAACTCACATTTTATTAGGGAGACAGACAAGCATGCAACTAATTAAAATACAGTTGCGATGTTTTATTGAGGAGTAAGGGGTGAGGAATTGGGATAGCTCCCTAAAGAAGGAGAGACTTGTAGAGATCTGGGGGGCTATGGTTGAGAGGGTATTCTGGCCAGAGGAAGTGGCATAAACATAGAAATGGAGGTGTTAAAAGACATAGAATCTGTAGGGAAAAGTGAGTTCACTTTGGCTTCAGTATTTCGTTCATGGGGAAAATTGAATACCATACGAAGCTGCAGTGGTAAATTAGATCCAGACTTTATAGGACTTGGTATGCCATAACGTTTTTGAATATGAGATGAACTCAGTTTTGCTTTAGCTTTTAGATGTTTATTTCTTGTTTTATTTATTTAGTTTGCATTTCATGTATTTTTACAGTTATTTTGAAGAATAATAAAAATTAAAGGGTTTTCTTTAATTCTGCTAGCTTTTGGTAAATTTGTATGGTGGCTATTTTTGTTAAAAGTAAGTATATGTAACATGTTTTATCACTCTGTCATTGGAAATTTGAGCCAGTCCCCATGCTGCGAGGCCCTCTAACTAATTAAGACATAACTATAGGGCTGCGATTCAGTAAATCACAGTGCTAGCCCAAGAATTGAGAAGGGCCTCAGATTTTCTAACCCCCACCCACGGCTGAATCCCCTCTACAACATCGCCACCAAGTGGCTGTCGGACCCCCGTGGGAGGAGCTGGCGTGGATTAGAGAATGATTTACTCTACAAACAAAACCATAGTGAGTTAAACCTGAAAGGTAATTAATAAAAAGTGGTGCCTTTAAGTTAAAATATATATCAATGCTTATCATTAAGGCCTTCAATTCTTAAAGAAGACTCATTGCTTTTTTGAATAGAGTTTGGGGATTAGGTTTGAAACAGCTATTATCTAACCTTCAAAATATTCATCTTTAAATATTTCTTTCTGCACACAGTCTTTTGGACAGAAGACAGAAAAAGAAAAAGAAGCCAGGTATTAATGAATATGAACAGAAGTACAGCAAAAGTAAAGCAGGAAAAAAGGAAAAAGAATGGACGACACAGTAGAAAATGGCTTAGTGTGTTTCTATTTGCCTTTGCTTTATTTTTATTTAAAAGACAAGCACAAATTTTATTGTAAAATATTTATTGGCATTGTAAATAATGTTAGATCAGCTAGTGTTTTTATCAACCCAGGAAATAAACACTTAGATGTTTAAAACACTTGGCAATATATAAGCAGAATTTGAAATGAGTTGAAAGGAGTGATCAGAAATAATGAGGTATGTGCTGCTTGTTCCTAAATATACAGAGTTCTGGCTTCTTATGCAAACTCAATGTTCAGGAAGTAATTCTAGTAAACTGATTCTACAAATCCTTATTGGTCTCATAAAGCAACTACAATAACAAAAACAAAACTAAATAAAATACTTTAGGCAATACTGAACCAAAACAACTTTCTGTGGAGAATATAAATTATTTATTCTATGAGAACAGCAGGTAACAGTATTCATTCATTATCTCAATAAAGACAAAATTATTTATGGATAAAAAATAATATCACCTCTAGAATTTTTAACTCTAGGTATACTTTTTCTAAATTAGTTTCACCATTATGGGGCAAACTATCTAACCAGCAGTAGTATAAAATGTGGCAACAAGATATTAATATTTCATGTTTGGATACTATTGCCAAAATTCAACTACTTCACCCATCTCTACAATATTTTTATTCATTTATGTATTTTTGTACTGTGCTTTATTCCAGAGTGACACACACGAATACACACATGCACACACACATAAAGGATTTAGCATTTAGCTGAGTGACTTAAGATGAAGAGAAAACAGAGAGAAAATTATAAAACCAGGCCCCATAAGCCATACCAGGGGGTCCAGTGAAGTTGCTAAAAGCAAGAGATGACCATTAGATGAGCCTAAAAATAGGTTCCAAAACCTTTCTTCTCAGACTCTTCGGACCATAATTATTGTCATTTCAAAACTGCTCATTACATTGACTGAGTCTCCACTCTTTGTGGCTCCCATCTGATGTCATTATAGTCTTTTACTGCAGTTTGTCAAGATGATTGGATATTGCTCTTGGGTATTCCTGCTGATGAGGAATGTCGCTATAGCTTTTAGTACTGGGTGTAGGAGGGTGGCCTGAAATGATTGACTCATTTCTCCCTTTGCAACTATGTAAAGAACACATCTCTTAAAATAGGCTTCCCTTCTAGAACCCACTCATGATGTGTCTGAAGTTACTGCAAACAGGGTAATTGCATAAAATTCAGCTCAGCATCCCAGGCTTTTACAATTGGGCCTCCAAACACTCCTTTTTCCTTGGGTGGGGGTGGGATCTTTGTTTTTATATCTGTTGGGCTTTATTCTTGAATATTACTATATTATTGCAAAGTTAGATTCTTTCTTTTGCTTCATTATTTTTTTTCTTTTTTGGAAGACTAGGGTAGATACTCAACCAAATACACCAATTCCTCTATATTTTGAGAAATTTCAACTCATTTCACTAAATGGAAAGATATTTTAAATTTACCTTGTGTTCAAATACAAATAAAGATTTGATATGATTTAATTAAAAGCAAAAAATGTAATTTTACGTGGCTTTAATCCCACCTCTGCATCCAAATAAAGACTACAAATTTGTCAAATAGTAAAAGCCACCTATACAATATTTATAACCGTATAGCACTTAATGTTATGTCAACCACTGTTCTGGGCATTTACACAAAATAATCTATTTACCATTGCAAAAACCCTAGGAGGTAGGAACTACCCATGGTAGGAATTATCACTATGTGACAAATAAGGAAACTGAAGCACAGAGATTAAATAATTTGCCTAGAGTCACACAGCTGGTGAGTGGAGAGCCAGGATTCACATATACCCTGTAGTCTGGCTCCTGAGCCCATCATTTTGTCCACTAGACTATTCTGCCTCTCAGGGAGATATAAAGTTTTTATGGAAACATATCTTTTAGTACTGCATTAGGTTTTTAGTC
This sequence comes from Eulemur rufifrons, assembly GCF_041146395.1. Taxonomy (NCBI): domain Eukaryota; kingdom Metazoa; phylum Chordata; class Mammalia; order Primates; family Lemuridae; genus Eulemur; species Eulemur rufifrons. The sequence goes on from NC_090989.1 coordinate 40,267,781, forward strand.
CTGTTTTATTATTAGTTTTTGATCCCAGAGCAAGGCAATTGTAACCTTATTTAGATGGTACTTAGATAATCTGAAATTTTTAATGTAAACCTGTGTACATATGTGTGTGTTCTTTTAAGAATGTTACTCAAGCTTTTAAATAATTATTGAGATTATTTAGGTATACTGACAAAACAATAAACCAGAATTAATCCAATGTGTGATGTGGAAAACCATTTTAACACTCTGTGATTTGGTTTCTTCATCTATAAAATTGAGATTTTCATATAGTATGTTTCACAACCATAAGTGAAAACCAAGCATTAATGTGATTATATAGGCCAAGATAGTTAAACTCCCTCAAGGAACGGTGTTGTATGAGATAATATCTGAATTAGTAGAGTATCTCCCTGAGGATTCTTTCTCATTTTTTTGTCAATTGGTCAAATACTTGGACCATGGACACAGGATGCCCTGGGATGCTTACAACAAAAATGTGATTATGGGACCTCTACTTAGCCCTGTTCCATCAAAATCTCTGGAAGTTTGGCACCAGAATATGCACTTTATAAAGCTCCCAGGGGATTTGGTAATCAGTGCTCTTGAACAAAGCCATCATTCTCCAACCTACCGACACGTTCACATCACCTAGGAACTTTGAAAAAGTTGAACCAAATGAATCAGAATAGGTGGGCATGCCTGAGCATCTGATACTGTTGAAGCTCACCAGCTACCTCATGTCCCCTGTGCACTCAGGCCTGGGAACCACTGCCTGCCTTCAAGTCCATAGAAAGCCATGGGACCATATACCCTTTCCCAGTCCAATAATCTGAGAATATTTATTGCATCACTAACCAGAAAAATAGTCATCTCTGCCAGGCTATTTTTTTCAACTTGTGAAATATTTAATGCTGAAATCTATGTTCTGCCCTTATTTTCACAAGAGAAACTACCCAGGAAGCTACTGTGTTTATTTCCTTTTAACCATTTAATGGCATACCCATAGTCCAAAAAGATCATGTAATGGTAGGCTTGATTACATAGCATTGGGGGTTGTTTACAACTGTGTTTGTGGAGTTTCCTGCCCTGACAATATGTGAACACACTAGGGAATGAAAGCTTTTATACAATCTAATCGTCAAGTCCCAGTTATGCTCTTGAGACTTGAATACTATTCATGAGTGATGCTATACAGCCCGTTAAATCTCCTCACTCTTTCCATATGGAAATGCTTTGCTTTAAAACTGTTCCCTAAGGATAGAGAAAAAAAAGAGGAAATTATTTTTAAAATATGTTGGGACTTTTACAAGGACATGCTATATACTGTATACTCATGACAATTTTGAATGGATTGTGATGCCCCAAGTCTAATAACTTTGTGATTTAGACTGACATTAACATCTTAACTTCCCAGGTCAACAACTACTAGTTCAACAGTGTAATAAGGTTAGATGCCACACTTAATGCTGCTTTCAGAATGCATTTTAGGGAATTGATTTAGGACTTTTATCCTTGGAAAATATGATTTTATGCTCTTAACTTTGAAGATGAAAACCATATACAATAAGATAAATATAGACGTGCACAACAAAATTGAGTGGGACTGAAGAACCAGTTGGATAGAAATATGTCCCTGATTTACTCTGGTTAGCAAAAGCAATAGATACTTAGAAAAATTGATAATTTGAAAAGTAAATATGGCATTGCATGGAGAAATATTACTGCAGTTTCTAGGTAAGATAATTATCTTACCTAGAAAGTTTTAAAAATCATGTAAGATTTTTAAAATAATCCAAGGGAGAAGTACCTTGCACACAACTGAGGACAAATTAAATTTTCTTAACCAAGAGAGATATTCATGGATTGGAAAAGTCCTGCAGATGGTGCACACAAATGATACCTTGGAGATGGTGACATCAGCTTTACCGGCAAGCGAGGTGAAAATCCAGTGGCTGGGATTTTGATAACATGTGTTCTATGTAATGACAAGAAAAAAATAAATATATACTGTATTTCATATCACATCTACTATATATACTAGGAAAAAAATATAATACAGTAAACAAAAGCAAATCAGCTACATGCATGGTTAGGTCAATGGTATGTTTCCAAACACTTTGATGTTCCTTTTTCTCCATTTCAGTTATATCATGTTGCTCCATGCCAGAAGGTACCTGGTATCTTCCCTTAAGACTAATAAATCAATGATTCTTCTGATGATCAGGTATTTACTCCATTCTCAGCTACCAAGATCTTCCCATAGTGATCATATTGAAGTCACAGTCCAATAGCACTACATTAAACTCACCAAGTTAAAGTCAATTTGGCCATTATATTTTAAAACTATACAACTCAAAAAGTACTGGTCCATGATGAGATAAGGAGCTTGCTCTAGAAAATAAATCAATGTAATGCTTCCTTCATCAACAAAATCTTTCCAAAAAAATGTCAGCTGAATCTAAGTGTGCTTTGTAATGAAATTGATTTACATTCTGGTAGAAGTTTCTTATCTCACCACCGACCAGTAACAATCAGTTCATAAACCTGGCAGCCATCTGAGGATTAGACTTTGAGTAGCACTGTTTAGAATATCATTTACATATATACCCCTTGTTGTGGGTTGAATAGTAGCCTCCACAAAAGTTGTGTTCCCATATGAACCCCCAGAACCTAGAAATGTGACTTTATTTGGGAAAAGGGTCTTCTTTACAGATGTAATTAAATTACATATCTTGTGATAACATCACCCTGGAGTATCTGGATGTGTCCTAAATCCAATGTCAAGTATTTTTATATGAGACAGAAGAGAAGACACAGGGAAGACAGAGGCAGAGATTGGAGTGATGCAGCCATAAGCTAAGGAACTGCTGGAGCCACAAGCAGCCAGCGGAGGCAAGGAAGGATTCTCCCCTAGAGCCATTGGAGGGAGTGAAATCTCTAGAATTCTAAGAGAATACATTTCTGGTGTTTAAATCATCCAGTTTGTGGTAATTTTTCACAACAGTCCTAAGAAATCATACAATGCCCTAGTATTTTATAGTTATATCAGCTTCTAAAAATATCATCACACACATTCTTTAGAAATATATTTTAGGAAGTATTACATATATGTGTATTTATTTCAAGGACAGTGATTAAACAAGAATTGAAAATTAATGATTTCAAAATTGGTTTCACTGAACATCACTTAACAGCACATTTAGGAATAACATTAATGGGGTGTTGGGCAGATGTCGGGGGAGAAGAGATGGGTGTATACCTACATAATGAATGCAATACACACCATCTAGGGGCTGGACACGCTTGAAGCTCTGATTTGGGGTGGAGAGTGGGGGGCAAGGGCAATATACGTAACCTAAACTTTTGTACCCCCATAATATGCTGGAATTAAAAAAAGATGTACAATGACAAAAAAAGAAAATTAATAATTTCAATTCATACTTTTTAATCAAAAATAATCAAGCAAAGGACTCTAGCTCAAGTGCGTTTCATTGTCTGTTAAACACTAAGAATTAACGACTTATCACAAATATCTCTACCAAATTTTGTAAGTGGAAAGGACTTTTTCTCTTCCACTGAAAGTTCATCCATGAATTATAATAAGAAATTGAATAAGAAATTTGTGATATGTGCCCAGATTTCTGAGTTTTACATGTTTATTCTTATCTCTGCATGCATTTACATATATTCAAACATGTAGAAATACAAATACATACTCCAATATCACTAGGGATAAATGCTGAGAAGAAATTAGTATGTGATTTAATAATTTCAGTGTAAGAAATTCCCTCACTATTCTATTTAAAAGAGTAAATTGATTTGGAAAATGATTGGGAGAATGCATTATAATTAGACAAACCATTTTGCTTTCTTCTTTCCCTTTAAAAGAGAAGGAATAGTTTGAATCTCAGCACAGTGAACCACAGTCTCCATGCTCTGGATTTCTAATCCATCAGGAATAAAACCCTTTCAAGATCTCTCACCAATATCACTTTTCCCTTTCTCAAAGCATTTATTCTACAATTCACTACGTACAGTTGCACCTGCATGGTATATTCACATTCACTGTTGGAACTGCCAAAAAGTGACTTGCAGTTACCATGTTTCTTTTAAAATTAGCCGGGCTCTTTCTGTCTGTGAAACATCTGCTTTGAGTGATACTGTAGCAGCTGTGATGATCTAATAGTAAACTAAGCACTTCAGAATTCAATTGTACAAAAGGGGCTTTGAGGAGAATGATAAATGACCTAAATTAGATGACGATTTTTAAGTACCTAATTTTAACCTTGCCCATAATGAATGCTTTTTTCCTCAAGCTTCTTTGCACCTGTCGCTCTTGGAAAGCAAGTAAAACACGCCTGCTTGTTGTTCCGTTCAAGTTGCTTTCTCAATGGATTGTTAAGCATTGCCTGAAATGGCGGGACTGACCAGTGCACTGTGCCTTTTAAGATCTTTCTCTTCTTTTTTGTTTGTTCCAATTTCCTATCTCCCTAAAGGGCAGAAATTTTCTCCAGAGATGCACATGTACCATAGAAATAAATATTACATAAAACTAAATGTCATCCTGAAGAACTTTTCATATTTTTAACATGTTTCATTTTAGACAAATCAGTATTTTCTCTAAAAGATTTTGCATACAGGCCGGGCGCGGTGGCTCACGCCTGTAATCCTAGCACTCTGGGAGGCCGAGGCGGGTGGATTGCTCAAGGTCAGGAGTTCGAGACCAGCCTGAGCGAGACCCCGTCTCTACTAAAAATAGAAAGACATTATATGGACACCTAAAAATCTATATAGAAAAAATTAGCCGGGCATAGTGGCGCATGCCTGTAGTCCCAGCTACTCGGGAGGCTGAGGCAGTAGGATCGCTTAAGCCCAGGAGTTTGAGGTTGCTGTGAGCTAAGCTGACGCCACGGCACTCACTCTAGCCTGGGCAACAAAGTGAGACTCTGTCTCAACAACAAAAAAAAAAAAACGAAAAAACAAAACAAAACAAAAAAAAAAAAAAAAAAAAAAGATTTTGCATACAAATAGGACAGTATTTTGATTCTATTTTATATTTACATGTCTATATTGCTAGGTAAACATATGCACTAGATAACATATGATTGTTGACAATGTACTTATTCATCTCTTTAAAATTATAAAAATAATTGAGTTCTAGTCTTCAAAAGCAACTCCTTCACCTCACCCATACACCCTTTTTTTCTACTCACCTTGGGAATGAAATAATGAAATCGTTTTTGCCATCTTGAAAACAATTTGATAATAATATCCAATTTAAAGACTTTCAGAACAATGTAGTGCCTTCTTTGTTCCTCACAACAGAATCAATGAAGTAAGCTTCTCCCATGAGAGAGAAACGAAACAATATTCAGATAGTTCAACCGCACCCACAAGGTGAAGTCTAAACTGATACACAGGTTTTGTTTGTTTTGTTTTCATGAGTTTTATTTTATGATCTTTCCATTACATACAATTGACGCAGGGAAGGGAGTTCTTTCAGCACAGTTTTAACCATTGGTCAAAATACCATTCCTTCTATGTGTGAAAAGTGTAGGAAAGGCAAAACTTTACCTTGACCTTCTTGGTGTCTCTAGCTGGGTCTGAGAATTAAGTTGACATTACACAGGAGAAAGCATACAGATTTTTACATCTACTTGGAGCCTCCACAGAAAAACAAAGCCAAAAGAAGTGTCAAAACTTAAATTTTTATATAGTATGCTGGTCAAAGAGTGGCAATTATGGAAAAGTAACTAAAATGTGAGGAGACAAAAGGATTATGAGAGTTATGTTAACAAGTCTGTTTATACAGATTTTTCTCAATGTTGACTTCCCATCTGGTGACAAGAATGTTTCTTCTCTTCTGGTATAGATAGGGCAGAGTTTCCCTTTCGTATCTGCTGTTTTTTAAGGGTGCTTAAAAAACAATCCTTATGCCAGAACAGCATATTTTGGAGGGACATATTCTGCCACTCCTCAAAAGGCATTGTGCTCTCCTCAAACCTTTTTCACTTTAATTCCTATCTCCAATAGATAATCAATATTAACAGTTTTTGTCCTACTCTAAAAATATACAAACATATATGTATATACACATATATATACACACACACACTACACACACATATACATGGATATGTGTCCTTTTGGGGAAATGTATCAATACTGTAGACATTGCTTTTCAACTTGTTTTTCTCTCTCAGTAATACATCATTGGAATATCTCAGGTGATAGGTAAACAACTCAACCTAAAATATGCTCTCAGTTTAGATCACAGCTGGTATTTATAACAATGTATTATGGTGAAGGAGACCCTCTGGCCTTCTGGTCCTTGAACCCTTCTGTCTGAATATATTCTTGTGCTTCATCCTGTGATATCAACCCAGGGCAGGGCACCTAGAAGTTCCAGATACATGTCCAGGAGAGCCAGGCATGGGGGAACAGGCCTGTAGTCCTAGCTACTCAGGAAGCTGAGGCAGGACGATTGCCTGAGTTCATCAGTTCTGGGCTGTAGTTCGCTATCCTGATTAGGTGTCTGCACTAAGTTTGGCATCAATGTGGTGGCCTCCTAGGAGCCAGGAACCACCAGGTTGCCTACGGATGGATGAACTGGCCCAGATTGGAAATGGAGCAGTGCAAAACTCTCTTGCTGATATATACCAAGAAGAGAGAATTCTATAGATCGCTTTACTTTTTCATGTCTTCTTGCTTGTCATGGTTACTCGTCCAAAAGTGTGCACAGATGCTCCTCAATTTATGATGGATTATGTTCCAATAAACCCATTATAAGTTGAAAATATCATTAAGTCAAAAATGCATTTTATATACCTAACCTACCAGACATCATAGTTTAGCCTACCTTAAACATGCTCAGAACACTTATATTAGCCTCCAGTTGGGCAAAATCATCTAACACAAGGCCAATATAATTTATAAAATATTGAACTGAAAGCGAAAAACAGAATGGTTGTACTGAAAGTAAGTCTTCTACCAATTCATGCAGCTTTCACACCATCACGAGGTCAAAATAGTATGTTGAACCACTGTAAATGGGGAACTATCTGTATTCCTCTTTATTTTACCTTCTGGCATTTTAGGAGATCTTGTCTTAGAGATTGCCTCAGTTCTGAGTATTTGTCTCAGAAAGAGAGAGAGACAGAGAGAGAGAAAGAGATCTCCTGTCTTTTCTCATAAGGGCACTAATCTCATCATGAAGGTTCCATTCTCATCACCTTCTAGTCTCCCAAAGGCCTCATCTCCAAATATCTTCACAGTGGATATTAGGGTTTCAGCATATGAATTTCGGGAGAACACAAACATTCAATCCATAGCACAGATCTTTACAAAAATAATTATTATAAGAGGTGGTATACTTAACATTATATACTAAAAAATACGCATGCTAAGTCTTTAAATTTTATGAGGTAGTTTACTAGAGTAGAATTGTCAAATTTATGTCAGCCCTTAGGCATATACCCTTTTGATCCAGCCCTACCAAATAAGTATTATTGCTGTTTACAATTTTTGCCTGTCTGTAGGTAAAAATTTTTATCTCATTTTTACTTTAGTTTGCATTATTCTGACTACTAATGTTTATCATTTAGATGTGCTTTCTGTGATTTGTCTATTTACATCTTTGTCTATTCATATGTGTGATTTGTCTATTCATATCCTTTTTACATTTTTCTTGCTCTTTGATTTTATTAATTTGTAAGATCATCATTAAAGATATTAATCTGTGCAGCAAAAATATATCTAAATATCTTATTTGTCTATTGACCCTTTTTGTGATATCTTTAAAAAAATTTTTTTTTCTATAGTTAAATAATCTTGTCTTCTCTGGTTTCCAAGTTTCCAGTTTTGTTTTAGAAGTCTCTCCTGGGCCGGGCGCGGTGGCTCACGCCTGTAATCCTAGCACTCTGGGAGGCCGAGGCGGGTGGATCGCTCGAGGTCAGGAGTTCGAGACCAGCCTGAGCAAGAGTGAGACCCTGTCTCTACTAAAAATAGAAAGAAATTATATGGACAACTAAAATATATATATACAAAAAATTAGCCGGGCATGGTGGCACATGCCTGTAGTCCCAGCTACTCGGGAGGCTGAGGCAGTAGGATCACTTAAGCCCAGGAGTTTGAGGTTGCTGTGAGCTAGGCTGACGCCACGGCACTCACTCTAGCCCGGGCAACAGAGTGAGACTCTGTCTCAAAAAAAAAAAAAAAAAAAAAAAAAAGAAGTCTCTCCTGCCATATATTTTAGTCTCTTAGACGTCTTGAACTATTTCAATTATTTCAATGTGTACATAGTTTATTATTACATGTAGTATAATAGGGTCTGTATTTTTTTCTTTCAAGAGGACAGTTACTTAACGTTCTAAATGAGTTTGCTAGAACCTCCAATGTAATTGTTGGCAAAGTCAACACATCAAGGGCCCTGAGTGTCACTGCATATTCTTGCTGGATATGCCAAGAAAGAAAAGCCCTCACTGCTCTGTATCCAAACAATTTCTCAGGATTGTATTTGTAGTGAACAACCCTGAGGAATGAGATATTCTCTTCCTCTGAGACAAAGAACAGGTTTACTTGCCCCTCATTGTACTCCCATAATATGCTGCAATAAAAAAAGAGGAAAAAAACAATAAATAATATGAAGCAGAAAAAATAATAATAAACCCATCACCTGAATAGTGTGCATTGTACCTAGTAAGTAATTTTTCATCCCCCACCCCCTGCCATCCTCCTTCTTCTGATTCTGCAGTGTCCATTACATCACTCTATGTGACTGTGAATACTCATTACTTAGCTCACACATATAAATGAGAACATGCAGTATTTTTTTTTTGTACCTGTGTTACTTAGAATAATGGCTTCAAGTTCCAGCCAAGTCGTTGCAAAAGACATTATTTCATTCTTTTTGATAGCTGAGTGGTATTCCATGGTATGTATGTATAACACATTTTATTTATGCACTCATGAATTTGTGGCTACTCATTGTTTGCAATTGTGAATTATGCTGCAATAAACATATGGGTGCAGCTGTCTTTTTTATAAAATGACTTATTTTCCTTTGGATGGATCCCCAGCAGTGGATTGCTGGACTAAATGGTAGATCTACTTTTATTCCTTTGAAAAATCTCCATACTGTTTTCTATAGAAGTTGTGGGGTTGGGAAGCTGTGACCTTGGGGGTTCATGTGGCTTTCTGGATCCTTGAATGAGGCCTTTTGACTGAATCCAAATTTTACAGAACAAATCCTTTTAATTAAGAAATTTTTTCTGTGAAGTTTGGATTTGACCCAGAGGCTGCACTTGGGGATCTGGAGGTCCACATGTAGCCTTGATGCTGCAGGCTCCCCACCCCTCTACCGCATCCACATGAACATCTATTGATTTTTTACTTTTTATTAATGGTCATTCTGACATGGGTAGGGTGGTGTCCCACTGTGGTTTTAATTTGCATCTGCCTAATGATTAGTGATGTTGAGTCTTTTCTCATATGATTATTGGCCAATTGTTTCTCTTCCTTTGAAATATGTCCATTCATTTCTTTTGCCCACTTTTTAATGGGGTTATTTGTTTTTATCTTGCTGATTTGTTTGAGTTCCTTACAGATTCTGGATTTTAGGCCTTTGTCCAATGTATAGCTTGCAAATATTTTCTCTCATTCCATAGGTTGTTTATTTACTTTGTTGATTATATCTTTTGTTGTGCAGAAGCCTTTTAGTTTAATTAAGTCACATTTATTTATTTTTGTTTTTGTTGTATTTGGAGTCTTAGTCACAAATTTTAGGTTGTCTTTTCTAATTCTGTGAAAAATGACATTGGTATTTTGATAGGAATTGCACTGAGTCTGTAGATTACTTTGGGACATATGGACAGTTTAACAATATTGATTCTTCAAATCTGTTAGCATAAGGTGCTTTTCCATTTGTTTGTGTCATCTATGGTTGTTTTCATCAGTGCCTTGTATTATAGTTTTCCAGAGAACTTTCATCTACTTAGTTAAGTATATTCCAAAAGTTTTGTTTGTTTGTTTATTTGTTTGTTTGTTTTTTGCAGCTATGGCAAATGGGATTGTGCTGTTGATTTCATTCTCAAGTTGGTTGTTATTCGTGTATAGAAATGTTACTGGTTTGTGTATGTTAATTTGAGTAACCTTAGACTTAATACTGAATTCACTTATCAATTCTAGGAGGAGTCTTTAGGGTTTTCTAGGTATAAGATCATATTTATCAGCAAACAGGGATTGTTTGACTTCCTCTTTTCCATTTTGGGTGCCCTTTATTTCTTTCTCTTGCTTGATTGTTCTGGCTAGAACTTACAGTACTACGTTGAATAGAAATTGCAAAAGTTGGCATCCTTGTCTTGTTTCAGTTCTTAGCTGAAAATGCTTTCAGCTTTTTCCTATTAAATATGATGTTGGCTGTGGGTTTGTTATATATGGCTTTTATTACATTGAGGTATGTTCCTTCTATGTCTAGTTTGTTGAGAGTTTTTATCATGAAGTGATGTTGGATTTTACCAAATGCTTTTTCTGCATCTGTTGAGGTGATCATATAGTTTTTGTTTTTAATTCTGTTTATTTATGAATCACATTTAGTGATTTGCATATGTTAAACCATCTTTGCATCCCTGGGATAAAACCCACTTGATCATGGTGAATTATCTTTTTGATGTGCTTTTGCATTCAGTTTACATGTATTTTGTTGAGGATTTTTACACCTATGTTCATCAAAGATATTGATCTGTAGTTTTCCTTTTTCTTTCTTTCTTTTCTTTTTCTTTTTCTTTTTTTTTTTTTTTTGCTATGTCTATGTCCTTTCTTGGCTTTGGTATCAGAGGATACTGGCTTAATCGAATGTGTTAGGGAAGATTCCCTTCTTTTTGATGTTATAGAACAGTTTCAGCAGGGTAGGTTATCAGTTCTTTGTAGGTCTGGCAGAACTCATCCTTGAATCTGTCCAGTCCTTGGTTATTTTTTGTGGAGGGGGGAGAATTTTTATTACTTATTCAATGTCACTATTCATTATTGCTCTGCTCAGGATTTCTATTTTTTCCTGAATCAAGCTCAAGAGGTTGTATGTTTTCAAAAATTTATCCATTCCCTCTAGATTTTCTAGTTTGTGTTCATAAAGCTTTTCTTAGTTGTCTTGGATAATCTTTTGTATTTCTATGCTATCAGTTGCAATGTCTCCTTCTTCATTTCTGATTAAGCTTATTTGAATCTACCCTCTCTTTTTGTGGTTAATTTAGCTAGTGGTCTATTGACTTTGTTTATCTTTTAAAAGAACTAACTTTTCATTTCATTGAAATTTTGTATTTGTTGTTTCAATTTCATTTAGTTCTCATGTGATCTTTGTTATTTCTTGCCTTCTTGTGGCTTTGGGCTCCATTTGTTCTTGTTTTTCTATTAATAGTTTCTTGAGGTCTGACCTTAGTATGTAAATTTTGTGATCTTTCTGACTTTTTGATGTGAGTATTTATTGCTAACAGCAATTTATAATGAGGGAATTTATAAACTTCCTTCTTAGCACTGCTTTTGCTATAGCCCAGAAATTTTGATAGCTTATGTCACCATTGTCATTCAATTCTAAAAAAAATTTTGATTTCTGTCTTGACTTTGTCAATGACCCAAGGATCACTCAGCTGCAGGTTATTTAATTTCCAAATACTTGTGTAGTTTTGAGAGTTCCTCTTGGGATTCAGGTCTAGTTTTATTCCACTGTGGTCTGAGAAGACACATGGCAAAATTTCTATTTTTTAAAATTTGCTAAATTTGTTTTGTGGCCTAAAATGTGATCTATCTTGGAGAATATTACTTGTGCTTATGAGAAGAATGTATATTCTACAGTTTATAAGTATTAATAGAATGATCTTTAAAAGTCTGTTCACAGGTCCATTTGTTCTAGCAACTGGTTTAAGTCCTGTGTACCTTTGTTCATTTTCTGCATTGATGATCTGTCTAGTTCTGTCAGTGGATTGTTGAAGCCTCTAACTACTATTTTGTTGCTTTTTATTTTTTTTCTTAAGTCTAGTAGTATTTGTCTTAAGAATCTGTGAGCTCTGGTGTTAGGTGCATATATATTTAGAATTGTTATATCTTCTTGTTGATTTGATGCCTTTAATATTATATAACAACCATCTTTGTCTTTTTTTAACATTGTCCATTTAAAATATGCCTTATCTGATATAAGAATAGCTATTCTTCCTTGCTTTTGGTTTCCATTTGCATGGAATATTTTTTCTACCCCTTTACCTTGAGTCTAAGAGACTTTTTGAGTTAAATGGGTTATTAAAGACAGAAAATGTCTGGGATGTGGTTGTTTTAATCCATCCCACAAATCCATATATCTTAAGTGAGGAATTTAGGCCATTTTCATCCAATGTTAATATTGATAAGTTAGATACTGTTCCAGTCATCATGTTGATTATTGCCAGTTGCTTTGTATTCTTCCTTGTGTTTCTATTTTATAAGATCTATAAGTTTTAACTTTTGGGTGTTTTTTATACTGTTGAGTATTGACCATTCTTTTTTATTTTTAGAGCACTTTTGAGCATTTCTTCTAGGGCAGGTATAGGGGTAACAAATTCTCTTAGTGCTTGCTTGTCTGGGAAAGAATTTATTTCTCCTTTATTTATGAAACTTAGCTTTGCAGAATATTAATATGAAATTCTTGTCTGACAGTTATTCTGTTTAAGAACAATAAAGATAGGACCACTATCCCTTCTGGCTTGTAAGGTTTCTGTTGAGAAGTCTGCTATTAGTCTGATGGGTTTTCATTTGTAAGCTACTTGATGTTTTCAACTCATGTTTGTAGAAGTTCCTCCTTCATGTTGTTTTGTGCAGTCTGACGATCGTGTGCCTTGGTGATGTCCTTTTAGCAATGAATTCATCACAGTTGTTGGGCCAATTCCTTCTCATCTGGAGCAACTGTCCCTTCTTGTTTTTTAATTTTCTCTTGTTTAAATGGGAATTTTCTTCCCCTCCCTCTTAAGGGTGTGCCAGGAGCATATGTTGGATAACGACTTTGGCTTTGCTCGTGGGTACTTTCAAGGGGACCCAGCTCTGAGTGAATATCTTGGTTATGAATAGCCTTAGTGTGGATGTTTTCTTAATTGCTAGTTGTAGGGATCGTCCCTGAGCAAGAATTGGCTTGAGCTCAGAGTCAGCGAAGCTGGACGTGCTTCTTGGGTCCAAAGGTCAATGGGTCCAGAATGCTCCTTGAGACCAGAAGTCAGTGGGTCCAGACACAGCCCATTGACTGCTGAATGCTTCCTGGAGCTAGAGGTCAATGGTCTATTGAATAGACAAACTGTTTCCTATGGCAAAGAGCCAAGGTGTGTCTCATTGTCCTGCACGTGGGTAATGAGGTCCAAAGGCTAAGATGCAAATGTTTGCCTTCCCTTGAGCAATTTCCATAAGAAATGGAACATGTTGCCTCAGGGCTCTAAAGATAGTCATGTACCAGGAAGTAGCTGCTGGACAAAAGGAGTATAAAAATAAAGCGACTGGTGCTTTGGGCGCTGCTGTCTTTACCGTCTTTGTGTGTCTGCGTGTTTCTTTGTGTTGTCTGTATGTATGTTTATGTGTTCACCCCCCGTTCTGTAATCGGGCCGCAACAACTAGTTATTTGTAGGCTGCAGTGGTGGTGTACCAAGTGTGGAGGCAGATTCTCTGCCTCTTGCAGAGAAGGGGAGATGAAGGTCTTTGAAATTTCTTATCTTTTCCCAGCTTTATGGACTTCTTAAAAGTATGAATTATATTGAGATGCCCAGTTTAATCTCCAAGTCAGTACCATGCTTGTAGGTAAGAATCAGCTAAGCTATGTAGGACTGAATCAGTTAATTCTTTAATGGGCTATACAAGTTAATCTCCCTGCCAGTAGGTGACACTTGCAGGAGAGATCCAGCTGTGGTGATGTTTTTATGGCATGTGTCTGGCTCTAAACAGTCAAGAGATGTGCTCAGATATACAAGGAAATGGGTGCAGGTAGCCCTGGACCTCCCAGGGTTCCTCCTGTTAGAACCGGTTCCCCTCAGCCCCAGGAACAGAGAGGCAGAGTCACCGAGGCTGCAAAAGGCAAAGGAGTTTATTGGCTAGCTCGAGCTAGGGTCCAAGTCCCAGAGCGCCAACGCAGTGGCCTCTCCGTGAACCAGGACCCCGCCCTAGGGTAAAAACTAAGCTTTTATACTTTTCAGTAGGTTACATGCACTGGGCACACCACCCCCTCCCTCCCTTAGTTCATTTGCTCCTTCAAAAGTGGCTGATCGTGTTGCCTCCTGATTGGTTGGTTCCAAGTCCTGGGACCTTTTAGTTGTTATCAGTGGCATTCTGGGGAAGGGGAGGACCCTCCTCGGGTCCTATTCCAGGAGGTCTAGTCTGTCATGGAGTCACTCCTGCTCTCCTTCCTGTTCTACACTCCCCTACTTGTTCTCCACCACAGCTGAAGTGGATGGGGTATGAGATTACACAGGGCTGATCAGGAAAGCCCAGATTTAGGCATCACAAAGGCAGGCACAAGCAGGGGTCAGAGGGCTTCTCTGGAGCCAATGGGGAAAGCCACCAGGGAAGAGCTGAGGTGGCCCTACCATGCCAAAAAGTCTGCTCATTGGGGAGGGGCTGTCTGAAATCTACAGACCAACAGGCAAGAACAAATTTTACTCTTCTGCCACTTCCCTTCATAAATTCTTTGTCTAGGCTGATATCTAGAAGAGTTTTGAAAACATTTTCTCTGGTGTTCTTATGGGTTCATGCTTTACATTTAAGTCTTTTATCCATTGTGAATTAATTTTTTTGAGTGGTGAAAGGTATGGATCCTGTTTCATTCTTTCACATGTGGCTATCCAATTCTCCTAGCACCAGTTATTGCATAGGGATTCTTTTCCCTGTGTATACTGTTGTATGATTTGTCACAGATCAGTTGGCTGTATGTGAATGGTTTCATATCTGGGTTCTCTGTTCTGTTCCATTGGTCTATAGTAACCAAAACAGTAACCAAAACTATAGTCTTGTAGTATAGTTTGAAATCTGGTAATGAGACACCTCTGGATTTGTTCTTTTCAGTCATATTGCTTTGACTATTCAAGCTCTTTTCTGTTCCAGACAAAGCATAGAATTATTTTTTCTAGATCTGTGAAATAGGCCATTGGTATTTTGATGGGGCTTGCATAGAATCTGTAAATTGCTTTGGGTGATATGGTCATTTTCACAATGCTAATTTTACCGATCCATGAGCATGATATGTTTTTCCATTTTTTTTCTGTCATCTGCAATTTCTTTCCTCAGTGTTCTGTACTTCTCTTTGTAGAGATCTTTCATCTCCTTGTTTAAGTATATTTCTAGGTATTTTATTTTCTTTGTGGCTATTGTGAATGGTATTGAGTCTTTGATTTGACTTTCACCTTGACTGTTATCAGTATATAAGAATGCTACTGATTTCTGTACATTGATTTTGTAACCTGAGACTTTGCTGAATTTATTTTTCAATTCCAGGAGTCTTTTGGTGGAGTCTTTCATGTTTTCTATATATAAAATCATATTATCAGCAAAAAGCAATAGTTTGACCTCCACTTTCCAATCTGGATACCCTTTATTTCTTTTTCTTGCTTGATTGCTCTGGCTATGACTTCCAGTACTATCTTGAATAGAAGTGGTGACAGTGGGCACCGTTATCTTGTTCCAGTTCTTAGTTGGAATGCTTTCAACTTTTCCCCATTCAGTATGATGTTGGCTGTGGGTTTGTTGTATATGTATTTTATAATTTTGTGATATGTTCCTTCTTTGCCTAGTTTCTTGAGGGTTTTATCTTGAAAGTGTACTGAATTTTGTCAAATGCTTTTTCTGCATCTATTGAGATGTCATATAGTCTCTCTCTTTTTTTTTTTTTTGCTTCTGTTTATGCAGTGAATCACATGTATTTATTTCCACATGTTGAACCATCCTTGCATCCCTGGGATGAAGCCCACTTGGTCATAGTGGATTGATTTTTTGATGTGCTGTTGAATTCAGTTTGCTAGTATTTTATTGAGGATTTTTGCATCTATATTCACAATGGATATCGGTCTGTAGTTTTGCTTCTTTGTTGTGTCCTTTTCTGACTTTGTTATAAGACTGATACAGGCTTCATAGAATGAGTTGGTAAGGATTCCCTCCTTTTCAATGTTATGGAATAATTTGTGCAGTATGGGTATCAGCTCTTCCTTATATGTCTGAAAAAATTTGGTTTTGGGCCGGGCGCGGTGGCTCACGCCTGTAATCCTAGCACTCTGGGAGGCTGAGGCGGGTGGATCGCTGGAGGTCAGGAGTTCGAGACCAGCCTGAGCAAGAGCGAGACCCCGTCTCTACTAGAAATAGAAAGAAATTATATGGACAACTAAAATATATATATACAAAAAATTAGCCGGGCATGGTGGCGCATGCCTGTAGTCCCAGCTACTCGGGAGGCTGAGGCAGTAGGATCGCTTAAGCCCAGAAGTTTGAGGTTGCTGTGAGCTAGGCTGACGCCACGGCACTCACTCTAGCCTGGGCAACAGAGTGAGACTCTGTCTCAAAAAAAAAAAAAAAAAAAAAAATTTGGTTTTGGATCCATCTGGTCCAGGACTTTTTTTTTTGTTGGATACATTTTTATTACTGTTTCAATCTTGTTACTTCTTATTGGTCTGTTCAGGAGTTCCATTTCTTCCTGACTGAGTCTTGGGAGGTTTTGCATTTCCGGGAATTTGTACATTTCCTCTATGTTTTCTAGTTTATGTGCATAGAGATTTTCATAGTATTCACAAATGATATTTTGTATTACTCCTTTTTCATTTATGATTGAAATTATTTGGGTCCTTTCTCTTCTATACCTACTTAATCTATAAATAGGTCTATCAATTTTGTTTATCTTTTCAAAGAACCAACTTTTTGTTTTGTTGATCCTTTGTATTGTTTTTTTATTTTTCATTTTGTTTAGCTCTGCTTTGACCTTAGTTATTTCTTTTCTTATGCTGGGTTTGGGTTTGGTTTGCTCTTCTTTTTCTAGTTCCTTAACATGTGTCAACACGATTGTTGATTTGTGATCTTTATTTCTTTTTGACATAGGCATTTAATGCTATGAATTTTCCCCTTAGGACTACTTTTGCTGAATCGTAGATTTTTATAGCTTTTGTCCTCTTTGTCATTCAGTTCAAGGAATATTTTGATTTCCATCTAAGTTAAAATATTATTTTAAGTAGAAGGGCTAAATTAACTTATATTTTACCTTTAGGAGAGATATTTATTAAAGTCTTCTATCCTTTTTTTTTTTTTTTTCAGCTTTGAGAATGCAATGCACCAAACCATGTTTAAATAGCTAAAAGAGGTTTGGTGTTACTCATTCAAATTCCTTGACTGCCTAAAATATGTCTTCATTCAGAATAGCAATATATAACAGACTATACCACGTACTTTTTATTTTTTGCTTCAAAACATGTATTTTTATATACCATAGCACCTAGAAGAGAAAATAATTTTAAAACTAATTTTGGAGATTATAATCACATCCTCAGTTTGTTATTAGGCAAAAATAAATAGGTAGGTAGCTATCTAAAATCTTTCTCAGCATAGGCAGATTTGACTATTAAGATTAACACATTTTTATAACGAATATAATTTGCTCAAAGTGTTTAACAATTCAAATCTTCAATACAGAGAATATTAATGTTTAGCACAGGAACAGAAGTGATAAATCTGAGCCATGCCACAGTATCCATTTTATCTGCCTTATTTTTGCTTATCTTTAGTCACTTTCTTTTCTTTGAGTTGCAGCATGTTTATTTTCTCAGTTATCAAAAATAACAAGACTAATACAATGATAATATAAAAGTGAATCAAAATTTATTACCACTTAGAAACCATACTAAGATTATGATGCAAAAAATAAAAATCTTAAAATAACATCTGATACTCAGCTAGAAACATATTGCACTGAAATGTTTTCTATTTTAAAAAATGTATTATCTGAGTCATTGCATGGAAGAATTTTTCAAAGAAAATGCCATATTGTTTTTAATGACTTAAGAAAATATGGTATTTAGGGAATAATAATTTATTAATTTATAATTTACAGAGCATTATAGTAGAGTGGATAAGAGGATGGCCGGTGGTTCCTGACTGCCAATTCACATCCTGACTTGCCCACTTGATAGCAGTATGACCTTGGACAAGTTGCTCCACTTTTCTGGGCTTCAGTTTCCTTATCTCTAAATAGAGAAAATAATATTACTTATAATACTTCATAAGGGTATTGTCAAAAATAAAGTATTAAATATATTTTAAAAGCTTAGAACAATACTTTGACCATGGTAAGCATTATATAATTGGTAATATCTTCATGGAAATATAAAAATTATTTAAATTTACAAAATGAATCTATTACTTATAATTTTAATTTTCTTATTAAAGATGAGATCTTTAGTCAGCAATATCTAATTGCAACCTAAAATATACACTTCTCATTGGTGTATATATTTTGACTTCTACCTGATCTTGTTAGTAGTTTGAAGCCTTTATGAAGTGAAAAATGAAATATATTTTCATAAACTCAATCATATTTGCCTGCTCTCTAAGGAGGTGATATATTTGCTTTTATCCAAAACATAAAATAATAAAGATATTTGAGATATTTCTATCATTTACTCTTTTTACTTCTCTAAATGAAGTGTTTGTGTAAATACTACATAGAAATAAACACTCTGAATAAAATGTTAGCCTAAAATGAAAATGCTATAAGGTTGTATTGATTGATTTAGTGTTTATTCAGCAGCCAGTATATGCAAAATATGAATTTCAAGCCTCATAACAATGCCCCATCTCTTTATATTGTATTTACCTTTTTGAACAATTAATGTGATTTTTATAATATCCTGTGAGACAATTTTGAACAAGTGTCCCATGAGGGTTAATTTTATCCTTCAACTTGACTCGTCCACAGGATCCCTGGATATCTGGTGAAACATTATTTCTGGGTATGTCTGTGAGGGTGTTTCCAGAAGTGATTAGCACTTGAATTGGTTGACTGAATAAAGTAGTTGGCCCTCCCCAGTGTGGTAGGAATCAACCAACCAGTTGAGAGCCTGAATAGAACAAAAAAGCAGAAAAAGGTTGAATTTACTCTGTGCCTAACTGTTTGAACTGGAATGTTGATCTTCTTCTGCCCTCTGCAATCTTAGTTCTGAGGACTTCAGACTGGAGCTAGAAGCTACATCATCAGCTCTCTCTAGCACTCAGGCCTCAGAACTACACAATTGTCTTTCCTGGGTCACCAGTTTGTAGATGTTAGATTGTGGAACTTCTCAGCTCCCACAATCATATGTCAATTTCTCATAACAAATCTTTTCTATTGGTTATATTTCTCTGAATAACCCTAATATATGTCTCAAGAGAGTCTTATTCAGGCAAGAAACAAATTTATGAATATTCTACAAAGCTAGGCTGGCTTCTTTCTGAGGCTTCAGCCTCTTTTTCAAGGGACATGGCACTGAAATTCTTATTAAAATGATCTCTGGTATCACTAAAAGTGTGTATAATTGCTACTCCTCACCTGAGATGGTGGTATCCTCTGCATAATTGCCTGTATTTAAAAAGATGGCTATAACTTGTTTTCTTCCTCTTCCTTTATTCTTATTCTTTCCTTTTTTTTCTTTCTTCATCATCCTTCTTTTCTTCATTCCAAAGTAATTCTACCAAAAACTATCAGACAGAAGGAATGGGACAGTAATGTGGGCCAGACCAACCCAAATGGAATTACTTAGTAGATGTAATAACAATGGTCAAGATAACAGGGTGTGATGGGTGCAGTTAGATTTAAGAGATGTTAGTGGAACACAGGTGAAGTGGGCAGATCATCTACCTACAAGTAACAGAGAAAATCAGTAAATATATTGAGGGTAATAAAAGCCATTTTCCTCAAAGACAGAGAGTATGGAAAAAGGAAGGACAGAATGAACCTTGTGAATTGGCTTGAAATTGCAGACGTTGTGACCTCTGGTTATAAATGTGCACTAATTAGAGAGAAATAAGTATAAAGGGAAATGCATGCAAGTACATATATTTTATACATAAATGTATGTGCATATATGTCTATACCCATGCCCATATGAGTATAAATTTTCCAGTTCTCTCTACTGATACAACAACACACACCAATATCAAAGAGAACAACTTGATTTCTAAATACCCTTGTCTTGGAATCTAAATACCACCATCTAATAAAAGTAACAAAGACTTCTTGAAGAAATTGACGAATCCCAGTTGAGGCAGCAAAAGCATTAGATGACCCTAGACCATCTTATTGTGCTCAAAGGGTAATAGAACATATGAAAACAATACACAAGCCAGCTTGAAGAGTGTCCCCAGCCAACTCTGGGAAAAATAGATCATCAAAATAAATAAAAAATTACCAGACTTTATCTAACTGTACACTTAAAATTGGTAGACAAGTAGATAGGGATGTATCATAATTTAATGAATACAATATAATTCTATGTATTTATACAGATAAAACAACTAGAAATAAGAAAGAGGGAATAAAAGGAGAAGGTAAAGCTCATCTTTATAGTAGAATAAAAAAGATACATGCAGAAGGAATGATAGAATTATATAATCTCTATCTGGCAACCATCACCAAAATAAATATTGCAAAATCTGCAATAAAATTATTTAAATATGTAAATTTAATAATAAATATTCAATATTTTTAAATAATATTGAAATATTTACATAATCTCAAGCTATCTCCTCACAAATTATTAACAGTGAAAAAAATAACAAATAAACTCAGTTACTTCAACTTGCAGAAACTTGACAATAACTTCTAAATTAAATCTACATTCTAGGCCAACTGATAGGATGCAATGAGAACACAGTGTCAAATTCTAGGCTATCCTCGTCCAAAAAAGATAACCTCAGGCTCTGCATGAGGAAATATCAGACAAATATAAATTGAGTGATATTCTATAAAAGGACTGGATCATGTATTCAAAAATTTCAAGGCCATAAAAGTCAAGAAAAGATAAGAAAAGAAAAGTCAAGGAGACTAGGGAGAGATAAAAACTGGGTGCATTGACTGACTGAGGATTGAGTTAATTATGATGGTCACACGGCAAATGACAAAGCCATGAATGGAGCTCACTGGGTGAGTGGTATGCAGTTGTTAGGCATGTTATAAATTGAAATTATTCCAAAATACATGTTTTTAAGAAATGGGTGGAAAAAAACATTAAAATAAAAAGTTATCTACAGTTGTAGAGGGAGGGGTGCAGTATATACGTAGAGCAACAGGAAAAAGGCCAAATAGAAGCTAGAATTCTCTGCATATACTATGTATGTCAATTTAGCTTGGAACCTTAAACACATACAAACTAAAATTACATTTTTAAAAAGCTATCCATAAATATTAATAGCAAAATGAAACAAACGAATTAAATTACATAAGAAGTTAGTGGAATAATTGCACAATGACTTTAAAACACAGGGATTTGACTGTAGACACACTTAAAAAGAAAAAGAACCTCAGAAAATATTAAACTCTTCTCTGTAGTTTGTTTTTATGGTAGTGATGTTAGTTTTATTCTGAGTTTATTATGTGCATGTGTGCGTGTATTCTGTGGGATAAAACAAATGAATAATTGTGTCAGTGTCCCTGAGAACTAGAAAAAAGGGAATATAAATGTAAGATGGATGAGTTTAATAACATCTCTCTGGCCCTTAATTTGAATTATAAGAATTATAAGTTATACTAAGGATTCATCATAAATTCTCTCTTAAAATATACACATTTTTATAGCACAAACCACTGAAAAAACCATCTCAATACTATTTCTCGTTAATAAGAATCATGACCCTTGGAAAACTGTGTGATGCCAATCTGAGTCAGGAAATTCCCATGATGAGCATGCAACATGTCGTAGCAGAAAACAAGAAAGCTATCAAAACTACATTTCAAATGGACTCAAGTGTCAAACCCTGGGTTTTTTTCCTTATAAAATGTTGGAAAAATTATATAGAAAAGTAGATTTATTTCAGTTAATGAAATTATTTTTTTCACAAAGAGCAATGCCTAAAAAAACCAGAAAAACTATTTTCATAATAATTTTTAAAATTTTAGTATAAATTCAATAGTTTTTATGAGTTAGTCTTCTTAGTATTTTTCAAGTTACATGATTTTTTTCTCTAATGCTCAAATAGTTTATCTCTAAAATATAATTATGATTTACAATAATTTATACAAATTTGAGAATAGATGTGTGTGTGTATGTGTGTGTGTGTGAAAGAGAGAGAGAGAGAGAAAGGGAGAGAGAGATACAGCAGTAAGATGGGTCCCTGAATAGTGTTTAGAAAAATGATAAAGTTGGGAACATACTTGTAATATCCATATAGAGGAAGATCTACTCCCAACCTCTGAGATCATAATGAGTGTAAGTGGGCAGGTGCATCTGAAAAAACAGCAATGAGAGAAGCTGTGTATGTCACCAGACAAGTAGTAAGGCTTCCATGCAAACCTTGCAGATTCAAAACCTGTTTAGTCCTTGCTAAGGATGAGAACTACTTAAAACGCTAGAGTCTAGTTCTATCAAGAAAATCTCTTTTTATGAAAATAGGAAAGCAACATCTGAGACTTTATACACAGATAACATATGTGATAAATGTTTCTAAATTACAAGATTATGTCTTTGAAGAAAAGCCTTCATTTTATTCCCATATTGCAAAGCAGTGGTATAAACTTCAAACAATAATTCAAAGGTACAGAAAAATAAATCTTTCTGTTATATGTAGCTAATTTGATCTTCAAAAGTTTCTGCCAATAATTCACTGTAGAAGGAAAAAACAAAACAAAACTATTAATCTTATGTTTTAAATTTAGCTCAATCTTGTAACTAAAAAATTTCTAAGAGGCATTGTTCGGTGTGTTTTAGAAAATATATGTTGAGTTGTTCAGTGTCTTTCATACACACCCTCAATCTGCCCTGCTTGTCTCCTCTAAATGAGAGCTGGAAATAGAAGTAAAGGAACTTTATTTATACTCATTGCAACAGTAGAATCAGGGACCTCTACCTCCCCATATCCTCCTGCTATCCTTGGTCCCCTGAGTTGCTCCTTGCAACTGAATCTGTATCTGTTGTAACTCTGATCTGGTTATGTTCTTTGACAATCAAGGCCAGGTGGCCTTCCTCAGAACCCAGCTGCTGCTAATGCTGTTGGGCCCTGGAATCTGTCTGTGACCCATTTGTCCCAGCTCACATGGTCTGCTCTGCGGCTTCAGGCACAGAGCCACCTCACATCAGCATTGCACCCTCCCTTGAAATCTTCTTAGCCAAAATGTCTGATACTTCTTGTCTAAGACCTAAGAAATGAAAAGAGGCAGGGAAACGCTAAACCTTAAATTCTCCCTCTGTCATCAACAATGCACCAAGTTGATAACCTCACAGCCTAAGTTGATACAGGGGCTGGCTTTGAGATCAGATCCTTCCAGAGTCCTTAAAATTGAGTAAGGTCACAAGCCCCCACCTTTCACATCACCCTCATTTATCTTACTGTATCCTCCCTTCTCGGATGGGGCATAATTAGGACATACATCTGATCACTTTATTTCCCTGCCTGTATTCTTTTCGCTGTTGTAGGAAATGTCTTTTATTTTTCCTCGCTAGCACCGTTCTTGAAGAACCTAGAAATGAAGGCCAGTCACTCTGTTTATCAGGAAAAGAACCAAATAAAAACAAATATCAGCCCGTTGCCTTTGCATCAAATCAGATACCTCAATCATGGACAAAGGTCTCTTTAAGCTCAGATAGAGAGATACAAAAAATGGCTGGAGCAAGGGAGGAAGAATTTCTTTAGATCGTAGCTGTCTTAGTTTGGGCTGCTATAACAAATATTTTGGACTTTAAGCAACAAACAATTATGTCTCACAGTTCTGAAGGCCAAGAAGCCCAAGATCAAGGTGCCAGCAGATGTGGTGTCTGGTAAGGGTTTGTTGTTTGATTTGCAGATGGTTGTCTTCTCCTTGTATTCTCACATGGCAGAGAACTGAAAGAAGAAATGAACCATTATATTTTTTTCTTTTTTTTTTTTTTTTTTTTTTGAGACAGAGTGTCACTTTGTTGCCCTGGCTAGAGTGAGTGCCGTGGCATCAGCCTAGCTCACAGCAACCTCAAACTCCTAGGCTTAAGCGATCCTACTGCCTCAGCCTCCCGAGTAGCTGGGACTACAGGCACGCGCCACCATGCCCGGCTAATTTTTTCTATATATATTTTAGTTGTCCATATAATTTCTTTCTATTTTTAGTAGAGACGGGGTCTCACTCTTGCTCAGGCTGGTCTCGAACTCCTGACCTTGAGCGATCCACCCGCCTCGGCCTCCCAGAGTGCTAGGATTACAGGCGTGAGCCACCGCGCCCGGCCATATTTTTTTCTTAAAGACCCCACTTCCTACTACTATTACATTGAGGATTAAGGTTTCAATATACAGATTTTTAAGGAGACACAAACATTCAGTCTATAACATTATACTAGATGAAAATCTCCTATCCAGTTTTTTAATCCAAATTTAAATATGAAAAACCACATTTTGTCAGTTATTTGTCTCTATTTTTTTTATACCAAGTCCTTGTTCCTGCTCTGGCAGATGGATACTTCAAGTGGATTAGGGTGAGAGTCTTCTATACAAAAAGGTAAAAAGAGGAAAGCACAGAATAATATTAAACTATTGCTCTTTAACTGTTGTTTATGACAGTAGACAGTCTCTTACAGTACTATTTCTGAGGTACAACAAGGGGAGTTATGGTTTAGTGTTTGATTATGATAATTTGGAGTTTCTATCATTTTTTTTGCTACAGTGATTTATGAGTATGTTTACAGATAATAAAAGGCTGTTGTTTGTCTCTTGTCTTTTTTATTAGCACACAGTATGACAGTCCTTTAATAGCTAAAATGCTTTTCCCATAACTGAATATTTTATATGCTCCTATTTCCTAAGATTTTATATTCACCATATTGAAGAAAAATGACATAAATTAGAGAACTATGGAAATTTTGAAGCTGACAGAGAAAACTCAAGACATAATCAACTTTAATTGCTTTCCAAAATATTTATTTCTTGTCATGTAAACAACATTTGAAAAGTTCAATGCTCTGGGTTTTTAGCCAGGATTTTTAAAAATGTAAACCTAGAGAATGTTAACATACTGAATTTGAGATTTCCTTTGATATTTTACTATAAACTGCAAAGAATATATGATTGATGCAGTAAGATTAATTGAAGAAAGAATAAAGAAAAATAATAGAAAGTCGTTATGAAGTGTATTGAAAGGAATGCACTTGTCTGATTTCTCTGAAGATTACTTCTGTATTTACTAACATCAGTGAAAAACAGATTTCAGTTTTCCTAGTTAAGAATCAAAACAAAGTGTGATTCTATAAAATACATGATCAGTTATAATTGTGGATAGGTAAAGGATAAAATTCTGAAAAGGGTTCTACTCATTAGAAAATGAAGGTCTGGAATAGTTATTAATTAAGGATAATTGTACCTCATAGGTTGATAGTAACACACTTCAATAAAAGGAATAACAAGGAAGTTATTTTCCATTTTCCTATAAAATATAGAAGAAATACTGTAACTGAACTCTTTGTAGCTTTTGCCTTAGTCATAATTAGAAATCACAAATATAAAAAGAATTTGCTGATGAATTTATAGTGATTTTTTAAAATTTACATAATATTTTTTTCAATGGAGAACAGTTAAAGTTCAGGAAATTATGTCACAATTATACCTCCATGTATGTATCTATGTTATATATTGTACTTTAATATGTTCTGAATATAGACTGTGTAATAACAATTAACATCGAATTTACAAACTTCGTTGATCTGCTGAATAAAGCTATTTAATCATTATGTAAATGTCTAGTATTTGTTGTAAATAGTATTAAATGCTGGACCTAGACCTATGTACTCAAAGAGTTCAAAAAATAGTAGCAGTGCCATGTATTAAGTGTACAGAAAATTAATCGTTTAAACAAAAGACCTGCTTAGAACGTAGTCTTTAAAATCTCAGAGTTATATAGATAAGAAAATAATTTAAATTAGCCTAAAAGTTGGCCAAAACCAAATGTGCTACAAAGATATTTTTAAAAAATAAAAGCAAGTCTTCAAGAATGTTTGTTGAAATTCTCTAAGGTATCATGTGCAACAAGCAACAGGTACAAAGAGCTATAAGGCTCTCAGGAATATATCCCACATGCATTTCAACAAGATGCCATATTATATTATTTTCCTCCCTAAAGACATAAAATAGTACATAAGAATATAAAAACAGCACCTGCTTTCTGCTAGAATCCTACTTGCAATAAATTTGAATCTGACAGATGAAGACTAAGGACAAGTGTAAAGTCTTTAGAAAATATGAACCAACAGATGTGCTGTTTGCCAACCCTTCTACCCCATGAACCTATTCTCTGACTGCTGAAGTCATCAACCTTTAAAAATAATGGCTCATTAAGCATCTGCCTGGAAATTAAAATTAAGATCAAACAAATATTTATCTTCTAAATTTTGAGAAATTTGTAGGCATCTGAAAAGTTTTTCAAATGTAATTGTGTAATTAGAACCTTAAATCTATAGAACTCTATCACAGAGTTCTATAGATCTAAGGTGAAAAAGTATGATTTCTACTGTTGTGATGTGATATTGGAAAGATTTAATTCTTGAATATTCTTGTTATTTAAATATCACTGTATCTGAAGCTCTAAATTTGTTATTACAGTCTTATTTTTCCATTTGTAAAACCATTTTCTTACATAGAATTAAAAATTCTGAACAGTAGTAATGTAGCCTAAAAAGACAGTGCTATTTGGAATTCCTCAGATGAGAAAATGCTAAAAGGTTGTTGATATTGCTATTCAGTTTTTGAAAATCTTTTTCCTGTTATTCAAATATAAAACCAAAGAAAGGTCAATACATTAGGGTCTTTATTAACAATGTCTAAAAACATGAGATATTCTGTATTTGACCACAAAAACACTAATCAATTTGTATCTCTAAATTGATATTGAAAAAAATTTCTTTCCTAAAGTTACACGATGAAGTGTTGAACATGAACCTCTCTTGGAGAGACATAACTATTTCCAGATGCAACATACATCTGGTTAGGAAATGAAATCTTTCTATGTACATTTATCAAGACCGAAGCCTTCTATCAGCTGGCTCCTGTATTTGTCCAAGCTCATCTCTCATTACCACCCCAAAATGCCCATTGTCTTCTACTTACCATCCAATGGCGGGAATGAATGGTTACTGCATGTGATTGACTGGGGCTTGGCCTATGGCAGTTGGGCATGTTACATTTGTGATGACTGGTCTGCCCTCATTTACTCTTGGGTATAAATGCTAGAGAATCAAATTAGCCTAAGAGCATTCTGCCTACATGTTTCAGACTAGGGTTTTGCCTTCCATGAAACTTGTTTAGAAGTCCAATTTTCTGAATATTTCACACCCTGCAATTCTAGTATTTTCAGCTGTTTTAGAAGCATACAACACCAAGAACAGTATTAACCATTGCTGGGCTAATGTAAAATAGACTACATTAGTTTAGTCTCTGTAACTGGAAATAACAACAATAATACTACCATTAAATGATTCTGTGTGACTATAATATGTCAGATACTATGCTTAGATCATTTTATCTTTTTTAATGTATCCATCATAAGAAGTATTATTTCCATGTCATGTATGAGAAAACTGAGGCATAGCTGATTCAACAGAATATAAATAATTTAATTAAGGGTTTGCTGTTCAAAGGCAGAAATACCCAGATTCAACCTCAGGTCTTTCTGACATTAAATCCATGCTTTTAATCATTTTACTATACTGCTACTCCCTACTTTTTAACCACCATCTCAGGTACATTAGAATTGCATTTTCTTATGCTTACTTAAAAGTTGTTAGTGTTGCTTTAACATTATTTTAATATTTTAGCAGATTGTTTTAGTGTCTTAAGAATTATATTTCAATTTTTAATGGCATGCATTTTTATTTTATTCATTATTCCTTTCTAATGCTAGAATTCCACCACTTCATGATTACTGAGAGCTAGCAAATGTTTTAGCTGATATATATGATTTCTAGTTGCTTTTGTAGTTTATTTTTATTTTTAATGATTCAATTAATTTGGTTTCACATTTTAGAATTATATTATCTTTCCTAGTGACTTGGATAACTGATATTTATTTAATAATAGGCACACAAGAAACAAATCAAGGACTTTATCAATACATTTATTCAATCATTACCCACTAAACTCAAGCAACCTAATATCAATTATTTTGGATTTATAAATT
Organism: Eulemur rufifrons; assembly: GCF_041146395.1. NCBI lineage: Eukaryota > Metazoa > Chordata > Mammalia > Primates > Lemuridae > Eulemur > Eulemur rufifrons. The sequence continues at coordinate 40,296,105 of NC_090989.1, forward strand.
CTTTTAACAAAATGTGGCTACCATTTCTTGAATGCTTCACATCTTTAAATATTTATTTATATTGGATTTATTGCTTATAACTATATAACAATTAAGTACTAACAACCCATTTTCCATATAAGGAAAATATGAATCATAAAATTTAAATAATTCATCCAAATCACTTAGCCAGGCAGGACCCAACCTGGAATTGAATCCAGATGTATTTGACCATAAAATCCATGTCCTTTCCAATGTATGGAACTGTCATACTGGTATCACAATAGAAAACCTTTTATAAATGGAAAGATTCTTAGCCTTAGACTATGAAGATACAAAATCACAGGAAATCATAAGTCACTTCTTAGAAATCATTCTATCTGATATCACTGATGTCTTCAACTTAGTGCTGAATATAGAGAAAATTATGATAAATGTTATAAAATATCACAGGCAGTATCTAAAGGAGTTATAATACATGTAATAATGCATCACTTTTTATATGATAACTCGAGTTTCTTTGAAGTTGACATTAGTAGTCCAAAGGCTTGCTAAACCTGGCTCCCTGGATCCCCTAAGCTTCCCTTTGGTGTGTAAGACCATTGAAAAACCCAGGCCTGTAAGGAATGCCAAAGTAAAACTCTTCAAAAAATTCTTGAATTTCACAGACCACAAGGAAAATCTCAAGGCAGAGTAAAAAATATTGGGAAAATTAATTTTATTTGATATCCTATAGAAATTAAACTGTCTTTATCTTCTTGTTGATGGTATGGTTCTGGAATTTGTAAATAAATGCTAAATATGAAAATGCTATTCAATGTTTGACCAGATAAACTCAACAGCAGTAGAAAAACTTCATTTTTTCTCTGCCTAAAAGAAAAAAATTCTGGCCAGGCATTGTGGCTCATGCCTGCAATGCCAACACTTTGGGAGACAAGATAGGAGGATTGCTTGAGGCCAGGAGTTCAAGACCAGCCTGGGAAATGTAGCAAGATCCCGCCTCTGCAAAAAATTAAAAAAACAACCAGGTGTGGTGGCACATGCCTATAGTTCTAGATATGTGGAAGGCTGAGGCAGGAGGATCCCTAGAGCCCAAGAGTTTAAGGTTGCAGTGAGCTATGATCATATGTAGCATTCCAGGATTGTCTACAGAGTAAAACCCTGTCTCAAAAATAAAAGTTTTTAAATACTTAATATTATTTATTTCTCTGTCTATAACTATGAAAAGTAGTAAATTAAAAGAAAAAGAAATGGTTGATCAATTAAAAACATATATGCTTAGTATATTCCTGCTAGAATGTCTAAAATCCAAAGCACAGACAACACCGATCCTGATGAGGATGTGGAGGAACAGAATCTCTTACTCATTGTTGGTGGGAATGCAAAATGATAGACAGTTGGAAGACAGTTCGGTAGTTTCTTACAAAACTAAACATATTCTTAATATGTGATCCAGCAATCATGCTCTTTGGTATCTGCCCAAATAAGTTGAAAACTCATGTATACACAAAAACTTGCACACAAATGTTTATAGCTTTATTCATAATTTCCAAATCTTGGAAGCAATCACAATTTCCTTCAATAGATGAATGGGTTAATAAACTCAGGTACATCTATAGAGTAGAATATTATTTAGAGCTAAAAATAAATGAACTACAAGCCATGAAAAAACATGGGAGAATCATACATGCCTATTACTATAGCAGTAAGCAAACAAAACAAAACGAAAAATTCCATCTTCATGGAGTTTAACTTCCAGTAATGAGAGACAGACAATAAAAGGTACATAGCTAAAAAGAAGGTAAAAAAAAAAAAAAATCTATGAATAAAAACGACTGGAATGCAAAAGAATTACATTAGACCCTTACTTTATGCTGTATACAAAATTTATCTCAAAATGGATCAAAGATTTAAACACAAGATCCATACACAGTCATGCATTGCTTAACTATGGGGATACATGCAGGAAGTGCATCATTAGGTGATTTCCTCATTATGAAAACATCATAGAGTCTACTTATCCAAACCTAGATGGCATAGCCTGCCGCACACCTAGGATATTTGGTATAACCTATTGCTCCTAGGCTGCAAACTTGTATAGCACGGGTCCCCAACCTATGGTGAGGTGTATAATTATTTCGTTATATATTGCAATGTAATAATAATAGAAATAAAGTACACAATAAATATAATGCACTTGAATCATCCTGATACCATCCCCCCCAACACCCCCCACCCTAGTCTGTGAAAAAATTGTCTTCCATAGAAACAGTCCCTGGAGCCAAAAAGTTTGGGGACCACTGCTACACAGCATTTCACTATACTGAATACTGGGGGCGATAGTAACACAAGGGTAAGTATTTGTATGTATAAATATATCTAAAAATAGAAAAGATACAGTAAAGATACAGTATAAAAGATAAAAAATGAAATACCTGATAGGGTACTTACCATGAATGGAGGTTGCAGGACTGGAAGTTGCCCTGGTGAGTCAGTGGTGAGCGAATGTAAAGCCTTAAGACATTGCTGTACACTACTACAGACTTTATAAACTCTGTGCACTTAGGCTACACTAAATTTCTTAAATTTTTTTTCTTTTTTTAATAATAAATTAACCTTAGCTTACTGCAAATTTTTTACTTTATCAACATATACATTTTTCTAACTTTTTGATTCTTATAATAACACAAAGCACAAACACATTATACAGCTGCACAAGAATATTTTCTTTCTTTATATCCTTATTTTATAAACTTTTTTCTATTTTTAATTTTTTTTTTACACTTCAAATTTTCTACTTAAAAACTAGGACACAAACACACACATTAGCCTAGGCCTACACAGGGTCATTCTATGTCTTTCTCCAGGCTGATCCAAGAATTCTATTATCTTTTACTTAATGCTTAAAATTATGGCTATCCAAATTCAGTGACTATTCAAAATAAAGATCCTGAGCTGGCTGACATCTTCCCAAGATACACTGGAATTGAGTAGAATCAAAGATCAAATTAGTGCCTCATTTTACCTACCCACTAACCTCCTCATCTCTGTTGAATGGAGTATAATTTTGTGGCTATCAATAAATAGTAAATGAATTTTAAAGATATAACTTAAACTTAAGAATGAGTATCAAAACACATGTATTTAATTCAGTGACAATATTACCATCAATATATTTGTGTAGCACATTGCAATTTACACTGTAATTTCATGTTTCATGCTCCCACAATACTGGACATATGTTATTATCATTGTTTTGCCAATAAGAAAAGTGGATTTCAAAGAGGTTAAGGACACACAGGTGGGCTGTATTGAAATTTAAGCTTCCTGATTGTGTTGTGTTTTCTATTTCAGAATAATCAATAAACTGAAAGTAGAGCATGAACTGGAGTCTGCATTTTCTAACTCCTAGTCATGAGTCCTTTAACCTACGGTAACTCTGTATGCAAAAGACAACGTTGAGCATTTGGTTTCCCTGAATCAGGCATAGCTCATCCAACATGTAATATATTTTAATTATTAGTTTTCTTTTGACTTAAGAGGGCCAGCTTTATAATATACACTCACTCGTGTGCTCTCTCCCTCTCTCTCTTCCCCCCTCCCAAGATTACTGTCTGCTCACTTAATAGTTTTGTTGTTATGTTTATTTCTGCCAACTATATTCTGTTATTTTTATTTTAAAGTATAAGCCACTGATGTGGACAAACAGAAAGATTCTGCTTTTAAATACCTCTAGAAATTCCTGTAAGAAATCTCAGGAGTGACTGATTTGTTTCACCACACTGAAATCATAATGTTGGTCATATGTGAATCAGAGGGCGAATATAATTTTTAAAATGTTGACATGGAATTTGCATATAGACAATATTTGGATACTAAATATATTTAATGGCATTCCACGAATAACTCCAATTTCACTTTATTGTGGCAAGAATATAATTATTCTTGTACTAATTGAACCCACACACACAAAAAAATACAGCTAGTGTCTTATTTATTTTCCATTTCTATAAATGATGGAGAAATATATTTAAATATCTTCATCAATGTATTAGATAAAAGGTAAAATAAAATTTTACAATAAAATGTTCTGCCCTTTATCTTGATGTAAGAATTTATAATACATTACTATTGTATGCTCTGAGAACACCGATGCCCCTGCAAAATCTTAAGGAAACTACCATAAAGAAGTATCTGGTAATAATCTACAAAGAAAAGAAATACATGAAATAGTAGTGCCACATAATGGCTTCTTTTTTCATAAAACTCTACAACTAATTTATTTGCACTTAAGTAATGGGTAAGTAAATGATGAAAGGGGATTTAAAACACATTATAACATGAACAATTGGGAGATAGTGTGTAAATAACAGCTAAATCAGGGATATAGTTTTTTTTTTTTTATTTCAGCATATTATGGGAGTGCAAATGTGTAGTTTACAGATATTGCCCTTGTCCCCACTGCAGTCAGAGCTTTAGGCAGGTTCATCCCCAGGACAGTGCACGCACCCACTAGGTGTGAATATACCCATCCCTTCCTCCTCCCTCTCACCTGCCCGACACCAGATGAAAGTCACTACTATATGTGCATATGAGTGTTGATCAGTTAATACCAATTTGATGGTGAGTGCATGTGGTGCTTGTTTTTCCATTCTTATGATACTTCACTAAGTAAAATGGGCTCCAGCTCTATCCAGGGTAATAAAAGAGGTGCTAGATCACCATTGATTTTTGTGGCTGAGTAGAAATTCATGGTATACATATACCACATTTTATTAATCCACTCATATACTGATGGGCACTTGGGTTATTTCCACATCTTTGTAATTGTGAATTGCAAACATTCAAGTGCAGATGTCTTTTATATAGAATGTCTTTGTTTCCTTTGGATAGATGTCCAAAATGGGATTGCAGGATCAAATGGTAGTTCTAATTGTAGCTCTTTGTAGTATCTCCGTATTATTTTCCACAGAGGTTGTGCCAGTTTGCAGTCCCACTAGCAGTGTAGGAGTGTCCATATCTCTTCACTTCCATGCCAACATTTATTGTTTTGGAATTTTTTGATAAAGGCCATTCTCATTAGAATTAAGTGATATCTCATTGTGGTTTTGATTTGCATTTCCCTGATGATTAGAGAGGTTGAGCTTTTTTTTTTTTTTTTTTTTTTTTTTTTTGTTGTTGTTGAGACAGAGTCTCACTTTGTTGCCAAGGCTAGAGTGAGTGCCGTGGCGTCAGCTTAGCTCACAGCAACCTCAAACTCCTGGGCTTAAGCAATCCTCCTGCCTCAGCCTCCCGAGTAGCTGGGACTACAGGCATGCGCCACTATGCCCGGCTAATTTTTTCTATATAGATTTTTAGATGTCCATATAATGTCTTTCTATTTTTAGTAGAGACGGGGTCTCGCTCAGGCTGGTCTCGAACTCCTGACCTTGAGCAATCCACCCGCCTCGGCCTCCCAGAGTGCTAGGATTACAGGCGTGAGCCACCGCGCCCGGCCGATTGAGCATTTTTTCACATGTTTGTTGGACATTAGTCTATTTTCTTTTGGAAAATTTCTCATCACATCTTTTGCCCACTTTTTGATGGGGTTGTTTGATTTTTTCTTGCTGATTTTCCTGAGTTCTATATAGATTCTAGTTTTCAGTCCTTTATCAGATGTGTAGCATGTGAAAATTTTCTTCCATTCTGTAGGTTGTCTGTTTGCTCTCATGATAGTTTCCTTGGCAATGCAGAAGTGTTTTAATTTGATCAGGTCCCATTTATTTATTTTTGTTGTTGCTGTGATTGCCTTTGGGGTCTTCTTAATAAGTTATTTGCCTAGGCCAGTCTCTATGAGAGTTTTTTTCAACATTTTCTTCCAGAATTCTTATAGTTTCATGTCTTAGGTTTAAGTGTGTTCTGTACCCTGCATTGATTTTTATGAGAGGTGAAAGGTGCAGATCCTGTTTCAGTTTTCTACATGTGACTATCCATTTTTCCCAGCACCATTTATTGAATAAGGATTCTTTTCCCCAGTGTATGTTCTTGTCTCCTTTATCAAAGATTAGATGGCTATACGAGGATGGTTTTATATCTGGGTTCTCAGTCCTGTTCCACTGGTCTATGTCTCTGTTCTTGTGCCAGTACTGTGCTGTTTTAGTTACTATAGCCTTGTAGTATAGTTTGAAGTCTGGTAAATTGATGCCTCCCAATTTGTTATTTTTGCTTAAGACTGCTTTTGCTATACGGGGTCTCCTCTGGTTCCATATGAAGCCTAGACTTATTTTTTCTAGATCTGTGAAAAATGTTGTTGGTATTTTAATAAGGATTGCACTGAATCTGTAAATCACTTTGTGTAATATAGACATTTTAAAAATGTTGAGTCTGCCGACCCATGAGCATGGTATGGTTTTCCACCTGTTTACGTCCTCTGCTATCTCCTTCCTCAGTGTTTCACAGTTCTCCCTGTGGAGGTCTTTTACCTCCTTAGTTAAATACATTCCTAGGTATTTTATTTTCTTTGTTGCTATTGTGAAGGATATTGAGTCTTTGATTTGGTTCTCAGTTTGACTGTTGTTGACGTTTAGGAATGCTACAGATTCTGTACATTGATTTGGTAACCTGAGACTTTGCTGAATTTGTTTATCAATTCCAGTAGTCTCATGGCAGAATATTTGGGGTTTTCTAGATATAAGATCATATCATCAGCAAAGAGTGATAGTTTGACCTCTTCTGCCCCCGTTTGGATGCCCTTTATTTCCTTCTCTTGTCTGATTGCTCTGGCTAGGACTTCCAGCACTATCTCAAATAGAAGTGGTTATAGAGGGCAACCTTGCCTCGTTCTAGTTCTAATCAAGGATGCTTTCAATTTTTCCCTGTTCAGTATGATGTTGGCTGTGGGTTTGTCATATATCACTTGTATCATTTTTAGGTAAGTCCCATCTATGCTTATTTTCTTAAGCTTTCTTATCATAAAAGGGTGCTGAATTTTATTAAATGCTTTTTCTGCACCTATTGAGAGGATAATATGGTCTTTGTTTTTTCTTCTATATGTGTGTTGAATTACAATTTTAGACTTGCTTATGTTGAACCATCCCTGAATCACTGGGAAAGTCCACTTGGTCATGATGGATTATTTTTTTGATAAGCATTTGAATTAGGTTTGGTAAGATTTTGTTGAGAATTTTTGCATCTCTGTTCATAAAGAATATTGGTCTGTAGTTTTTTTGTTGTTGTTGTTGCATCCTGTCCTGGTTTTTACATCATGGTGATGTTGGCTTCATAACACGTGTTAGTGAGGATTCCTTCCTTCTTGAGGTTGTGGAATAATTTCTGCAGAATAGGCACCATTTCTTCTTTGTAGATCTAGCAAAATTCAGGTATGAAACCACTTTTCTTTTTAGGAAGATTTTTTTATTGCTGCTTCAATTTTGGTACTTGATATTTGTCTGTTCAGGAATTCTATTTCTTCCTGATTGAGCCTCCTAGGGAGGCTGTTTGTTACTAAGAATTTGTCCATTCTCTTCACATTTTCAAGTTTATGTGCAGAGATGTTTTTATGGTGTTCAAAGATAATATTTTATATTGTTGTGGTATCAGTTGTATTTTCTCCTTTTTCATTCCTGATTAAGCTTATTGGAGACCTTTCTTTTCTGCTTCTCATTAATCTAGCAAGAGGCATGTCAATTTTGCTTATTTTTTTAAAGAACTAACTTTTTGTTTTATCAATCTTCTGTGTAGTTTTTTAATTATTGATTTCATTTATTTCTGCTTTCATCTTTCTTATTTCTTTTATTCTGCTGTGTTTGGAGTTAGTTTGCTCATCCTTTTCCAGTTCTTTGAGATAATTCATTAGATTATTGATTTGTGATCTTTCTGCCTTTTGGATGTAGGTATTTATGAATATAAATTTTCCTCTCAGGACTGTGTTAGCTGTGTCCCACAGATTTTAATAAATTTGTCTGCTTTATCATTTAGTTCAAAGAATCTTTTGATTTCCATCTTAATTTCCTCCTTAAGGCAATAATCATTCAGCAGAAGGTTAATTTTTATAACTTTGTATAGAGATGAGAGTTTCTGTTGGAGTTGATTTCTAATTTGATTCCACTGTGGTCTGAGAAGATGCATGGTATAATTTCTTTTTTAAAAAAAATTTGTTGAGACATGCTTTGTGGCCTAGCATATGGTCAGTGTTAGAGAATGTCCCATGAGCTGATGAGAAAAATGTATATTCAGTGGTTTTGGGGTAGATGTTCTGTAAATGTCAGTCAGGCCTATTTGCTCTAGAGTTCTGTTTAAATCCATTGTTTCTTTTTTTATTTTCTGTTTGGAGGATCTGTGCTATTCTGTAAGTGGGGTGTTGAAGTCCCCGGCTATTACAGTGTTGCAGTTTATCATTTTGTTTGGATCAAGAAGGATTTACTTTATGAATCTCGGTGCACCTGCATTAAGTGCATAAATATTTACAATTGTTAGGTCTTCTTATTGAATTATACCATTCACCATTATACAGTGACCATCTTTGTCTTTCATTACTTTTGTTGGTTTGAAGACTAAGTTATCTGAAATCAGAACTGCTATGCTAGCTTTCTTTTGGCTTCTGTCTGCTTGAAATATTGTTCTCCATCCTTTCACCTTGAATCTGAATGAATCCTTGTGAATTAGATGTGTTTCCTGAAGAGAGCAGATAGTTGGCTTGTGTATATTTATCCATTCAGCCAGCCTATATCTCTTTAGTGGGCAGTTCAAGCCGTTCACATTTATTGAAAGAATTGATAAGTGGAGCAGATTTCTATTCATCTTGTTGAGTTGAACTTTGTTGCTCTGTTTTCTCTCTTGAGCCATTGTGGTATCTGGCCTTTGACCTTTAGCTTTTGGATGATTTTACACTGGTGAGTATTTATTGTGCAGATTCATGTGTAACACTGTTCTCAATACTTCCTGGAGGGCAGGTCTTTTCTTGATCAATTTCCTCAATCTTGGTTGTCTGAGAACGTCTTTATTTCTCCTTCATATAAGTAGTTTTGAAGGCTACAAGATTCTAGACATTATTGTCTTTGAGAAGAGTGAGAATGGGGCCTCAGTCTCTTCTGGCTTGTAAGGTCTCAGTTCAGAAGTCAGCAGTTAGCCTGATGGGTTTTCCTTTGTAAGTTACCTGCTTCTTTCACCTTACCACCCATAGAAAGGCCTCTCTCATGTTTATTTTGGCCAGTCTGATGACTGTGTGTCGTGGTGTCTTCCTGTTTGCAATGAGTCTCCCAGGAGTCCTTTGAGCTTCTTATACCTGGATATGTAGATTTTTAGCAAGGCCTGGGAAATTTTCCTCCATTGTATTCTCAAATAGATTGTCTAATCCTTGTGTTTTTTCTTCTTTACCCTCAGGGATGCCTATAATTCTCATGTTAGGCCTCTTCACATAATCCCACATTTTTTGTAGGCTTTGCTCTTTTCTCTTATTTGTCTGTTCTATCTCTGTGACTGACCTATTTAATTGAAAGGTGTTATCTTCAGTCACTGAGATTCTTTCTTCTGTTTGGTCTACCCTATTCTTGTGGCTTTCCAATGTGTTTTGTAATTCTTTGAACAAATCCTTCATTTCCAGATGTTTTGTTTGATTTTTATTTAATATTTCAATTTCTTTAGTGAAATTTTCTTCCAAGTTCTGGATTTTTTTTCTGGTTTCTTTGTGTTGAGTATCCATTTTCTCTTGCATATTATTGAGTTTTCTTACAATCCTTGTTTGAAATTCTTTTTCCATCATTTTAGTGTTCTGAATTTGGTCGACATCCATTGCCAGAGAGCTGGTGTTCCCCTTTGGAAATGTGCTTTCTGTTTGATTCTTCATACTTCCAGAGTTCTTTCACTGATTCTTTCCCTTCTCAAGCTGCTGTTGTTTCTTACCTTTAGATTTTTATTTGGATAATGATATGCCCTATTTGGTCTCTGAGCCAGTAGGTGGTGTTTGTGGGTGAGATTTGACCACACCCTGTATGATAAGTCAGTAAATACAGGAAAAGGGTGTGCAAATTGGCCTCCCTGTCAGTAGGTGATGCTTGCAGGGAGGAGCAAGCTGCAGTGTTGTTTTTGGGTCCTGTAACCATCTCTCAGTCCTCTGGAGAGGGACTCTAGTGCCTCAGGTGGTGGGTGGGGCCCTGGGACTTCTGAGTGTGTTCTTATTCTCCACCTCAGGGGGGGGAGGGAGTGGGGAGGGAGAGTGGGGCTGGGTTGGGTGAGTTTGCCCTCCACCTCCACAAATGCTGTCATCCGGGGTCAAAGGTGTGTTCTCTGCTTCTGGGCAAAGCTGCCAGGGAAGGGCTGAAATGGCCCCACTCAGCCAAAAAGTCTGCATGTGGAGGTGGGGTTGTCTGAGACCTGCAGTCTGGAGCAGGTCTTTCTCCTTTCCACCCTCCTCTATTCTGCTGTTTTTCTTGGGCCTCTGTTGGCAGGCAAGACCTAAGTCTAATGGATCTCCCCTCAATGTGATGTGTAATAGGAGGTTTCCCTCCCAGGATCACAGCCTGAGCTGGGAACGTGGCCATCCCATGGGAGAGGGTAGTCCATCAAGCACGCTGCAGCTAGAACCCACTCTGATCTGCCCTTGAAGGCACACACACCTCAGTAGACTAGTTCACAAATATCCTTTCTGTGTCCCCAGGCAATGAAATTGAGATCTCAGTGTATGGGATCTGGCCTGTAGGCCTGTCCCCTGGGCCCCGGAGATCCCTGCAGAGAGAAGACTGTTGGTCTCAAGTCACCCATGGGGTGCCCAAGCTGTATTGATGTCTCTCCATCTTGGGATTTGTCCCTCTCTGTTGCAGTCACCAGGCAAACATCACCTGGGAGTGCTGTCGGCTCGGGAGCTCACAGTCTGAGTAGCCCTCAGTCTGCTGGAGGGCCCCAAAAGGAAAGGTCCCATTCCCTGAAGATGCCTCCAGGTGGTGGCTAAATTGTCTCTTTCAGCAGCCATGGGTAGAGGAGAGGAAG